>NC_092717.1:85645807-85945807 GCF_047496885.1 Scyliorhinus torazame
AAGTACATGTTGTGATCGGTGGAGGGGAGGGGGCCTTTGAAGTCCATACTGAGGCGCTCAAAGGGAATGGAAGCCTTTATCAGGTGCGCTTTCTCTGGCCTGTAGAAGTGCGGTTTACACTCCGCGCAGATTTGGCAGTCCCTGGTGGCTGTCCTGACCTTCTCGATGGAGTAGGGCAGGTTGCGGGTCTTGATAAAATTGAAGAAGCGAGTGACCCCCGGGTGGCAGAGGTCCTCGTGGAGAGCTCGGAGGCGGTCCACTTGTGCGTTGGCACATGTGCCGTGGGACAGGGCATCAGGAGGCTCGTTTAGCTTCACGGGATGATACAAGATCTCGTAGTTATAGGTGGAGAGTTCGATCCTCCACCGCAAGATCTTATCGTTTTTTATCTTGCCCCGCTGTGCATTACCGAACATGAAAGCAACCGACCGTTGGTCCGTGAGGAGAGTGAATCTCCTGTCGGCCAGGTAATGCCTCCAATGTCGCACAGCTTCTACTATGGCCTGGGCCTCCTTTTCGACTGAAGAGTGGCGGATTTTGGAAGCATGGAGGGTACGTGAGAAGAAGGCCACGGGTCTGCCCGCTTGGTTGAGGGTGACCGCCAGAGCTACGTCAGACGCATCGCTCTCAATCTGGAAGGAGAGGGACTCGTCGATGGCATGCATCGTGGCCTTTGCAATGTCTGCTTTGATGCGGCTGAAGGCCTGGCGGGCCTCTATTGACAGGGGAAAAATTGTGGATTGGATCAGGGGACAGGCCTTGTCCGCATAGTTGGGGACCCACTGGGCATAGCAAGAGAAACCCTTGGCAGCGCTTCAGGGCCTTGGAGCAGTGAGGGAGGGGGAACTCCATAAGGGGGCGCATGCGTTCAGGGTCAGTGCCTATAACTCCATTTCGCACTACGTAGCCAAGGATGGTTAGGCGGTTGGTGCTAAACACGTATTTATCCTTGTTATATGTAAGGTTAAGGATCTTTGAGGTCTGGAGGAATTTTCGGAGGTTGGTGTCGTGGTCCTGCTGGTCGTGGCTGTAGATGGTGACATTATCGAGATACGGGAACGTTGCCCGTAAACCGTACCGGTCAACCATTCGGTCCATCTCGCGCTGGAAGACCGAGACCCCGTTAGGAACCCTTAAGAAGTGGTAGAGCCGCCCATCTGCCTCAAAGGCATTGTACTTGCGGTCACTAGTGCGGATAGGGAGCTGGTGGTAGGCGGACTTAAGATCCACCATGGAGAAGACCTTGTAATGCGCGATCCTGTTTACCAGGTCAGGGGGCAAGGGTACGCGTCCAGCTGCGTAAACCTGTTGATGGTCTGACTGTGGTCGATGACCATCCTATGCTTCTCCCCGGTCTTCACCACCAATACTTGAGCTCTCCAGGGACTGTTGCTAGCTTCAATGACTCCTTCCCTCAGTAGCCTTTGGACCTCTGACCTAATAAAGATCTGATCCCGGCACTGTACCGTCTGCTCCTGGTGGCAATGGGCTTGCAATCCCGGGTGAGGTTCGCAAACAGGGAAGGCGGATCGACCTTGAGGGTCGTGAGGCTGCTGACAGTGAGAGGGGGTATAGGGCCGCCGAATTTGAAAGTTAGACTTTGGAGATTGCACTGGAAGTCAAACCCTAGGAGTGTGGCCGCGCAGAGGTGGGGAAGGACGTAGAGCCGGTAATTTTTAAACTCCCTTCCCTGGATCTTGAGATTTGCTACACAAAACCCCTTTACTGAGTGGGAACTGGAGGCTAGGGAGATTTTTTGATTAACAGGGTGCACGAGGAGAGAACAGCGCCTTAACGTATCAGGGTGTATGAAGCTCTCCATGCTCCCAGAGTCGATTAAGCAGGACGTCTCGTACCCGTTGATTAGTACTGTTGTTGTAGCAGTTGAGAGTGTTCGAGGCCGGGACTGGTCCAGGGTCACCGAAGCTAATCTCAGCAGTTGAGTATTCTCTTTGGGCGGTGTGCGGTCAGCCGAGCTGGGGTCCTGGTAGTCCATCCAAGATGGTGGCTCTCATTGCTCGCACCTGGCTGGGGGTGCACAAAATGGCAGCGCTCATCCATCGCACGTGGCAACTGTGGGACAAGATGGTGGCACCCGGGTGCCGCACGTGGCCCTGGCGGAGAAAGATGGCGGTGCACGCTGGCCGCACGGGGACCATGGAGAGGGTTGTGGTGGCGGTTCACATTCGCCACCGGAGACCGCAGCGACCGCACGGGCCTGGCATACCACCACGAAGTGTCCCTTTTTACCGCATCCCTTGCAGGTGGATGCGCGGGCCAGGCAGCTCTGCCGCGGGTGCTTGGCCTGCCCGCAAAAGTAGCAGCGGGTCCCCCCGGGGTTGCCAGGCTGACTTGCAGCACAAGCTTGTGGGGGGATGGGAGATGTCTCGGGGTCGGCTACGGAGGGGTTCCACGCTGCCCAGGGGGTTGCCGTGCGATCGGGAACGTAAGCGCGGGCATTTCGGGAGGCCACATCCAGGGAGCCTGCAAAGGCCTGTGCCTCATTGAGGCCTAGTGTGTCTTTTTCCAGCAATCGCTGGCAGATTTGGAGGACAGCATACCTGCCACAAAAGCATCCTGAATCAAAAGTTCTGTGTGGTCGCTCGCCGAAACATGCGGGCAGCTGCAGTTTCTCCCCAACACCAGGAGCGCACAGTAGAATTCTTCAAGCGATTTCCCCAGGGATTTGTCGCCTCGTTGCTAGCAGATGTCAGGCGTAGACCTGGTTTACCGGGCGGATATAATGTCCTTTTAGCAGCTCCATTGCTGCATCAAAGCCGTCCATGTCCTCGATGAGGGTGTAAATTTCCAGGCTCACCCTTGAGTGCAGGACTTGCAATTTCTGTTCTCCTGTGGGTGTGTTTTCGGCCGTTCCGAGATATCCTTTAAAACACGGCAGCAAGTGCTTGAAGGTTGCCGCTGAGTTCGCCGCCTGGGGGCTGAGTTGCAGACACTCCGGCTTGATTCGGAGCTCCATCCTTTTAAATCTAGCTTATTAAATTGATGCGCGATCAATGACCACTAAAGCGAGGTTGTAGTTCAACTGAAGGCTTTCATAAGCTCAATGTTTCCCCCAGCACCTCAGGTACAGAAAGAAGGCTGCTGGGGCGGCACGGGCTCTTATACCACGCCTTGCAGGGCGGAGCTACCATACAGCTTGACCAATAGGAAACATACAATATCTACCAATGGTGTTCCAGCATTACCAGGTACCGTAATACTTCTACGCAGACTACCACAGGAACCCTCTGCAAATATTAACATGCTTCTGGTCATCCTTGGTTCTAATAACAAGTTAATTTGGAAGAAGCTTTCAGCAAAATACAATATTAAGATTTGGGGTTCTTAGTGGTCAAAGATCCAGAGTAATTGGCTAGGATATAAACATTGTGTTGGTGATTGCATCAATGTAAAATGTTTTGCACTCATCTGAAGCACAGACCAGTAATTATATAGACTGCATGTTCTCCTTGTGTCTGCGTGGGTTTCCTCCGGGTGCTCCGGTTTCCTCCCACAGTCCAAAGATGTGCGGGTTAGGTGAATTGGCCAATGATAAATTGCCCTTAATGTCCAAATTGCCCTTGGTGTTGGGTGGAGGTGTTGAGTTTGGGTATGGTGCTCTTTCCAAGAGCCGGTGCAGACTCAAAGGGCCGAATGGCCTCCTTCTGCACTGTAAATTCAATGATAATCTATGATTAATCGAGGACAAAGGTTCGGCACAACATCGTGGGCCGAAGGGCCTGTTCTGTGCTGTATTTTCTATGTAACTCTATGTAACATAGAACAAACAGTGCAGAAGGAGGCCATTCGACCCATCGAGTCTGCGCCGACCCACTTAAACCCTCACTTCCACCCTATCCTCGTAACCCAATAACCCCTTCTAACCTTTTTGGACACTAAGGGCAATTTTTGCATGGCCAATCCACCTAACCTGCACGTTTTTGGACTGTGGGAGGAAACTGGAGCACCCGGAGGAAACCCACGCAGACACAGGGAGAACGTGCAGACTCCGCACAGACAGTGACCCAGCGGGGAATCGAACCTGGCACCCTGGTGCTGTGAAGCCACAGTGCTATCCACTGTGTTGCCCAAAAGTAACAGCCAACTTATGGTGCTTGTCATTGTTCATGCGCAACAAAAGCTACCAATGTGTGCCAAGGAAGAGATTGCAATGAGTTGCAAATCATCACAAATTAAAAACTCAACCGCTCAGAAAAAAGCTCACTGTCGGCCTCCGCATGGGTTTTCGATTTGATTTATTGTACATGTACCGAAGTATGGTGAAAAGTATTTTTCTGAGGGAATGTACACAGTATGTACATAGTAACAAAAGAATAATCAACAGAGTACATTGACAATTGGTACATCGACAAACAGTGATTGGTTACAGTGCGGAACGAGGGGCCAAACAAAGCAAATACATGAGCAAGAGCAGCATAGGGCATCGTGAATACTGTTCTTACAGGGAACAGATCAGTACGAGGGGGAGTCCTTGAGGAGTCTTGTAGCTGTGGGGAAGAAGCTGTTCCTATGTGCGGGTCTTCAGACTTCTATACCTTCTGCCTGATGGAATGGTCTGGAAGAAGGCAATGCCTGGGTGAGAGGGGTCTCTGATAATGCTGTCTGCCTTCCTGAGGCAGAGGGAGGTGTTTACAGAATCAATGTGGGGGTGGCAAGCTTGTATGATGCGTTGGGCTGAGTTCACCACACTCTGCAGTTTCTTGCGATCTTGGACCGAGCAGTTGCCATACCAGGCTCTGATGCAGCTGGATAGGATCCTCTCTATCTCACATCTGTGGAAGTTTGTGGGAGTCGATGCAGACATGCCAAATTTCTTGAGCTTCTGTAGGAAGTAGAGATGTTGTTGGGCTTTCTTGACTGTTGAATCAACCAGGACAGACTGTTGGTAATGGTGACCCCCAGGAACTTAAAGCTATCGACCATCTCCACTTTGGAGCCATTGATGTTTTCAAGTAATAGCTGAATTTCAAGACTAAATACAGATTAAATTTGGCACAGAAAATGAGGGCTGGTATTTCACAGAATAAGGATCCTGTTAATGGGGCCATTTGTATTTCCCCTTTTAAGCGAGATAGAAATTCATGATTGTTCTGCATATTTTGCAGACACTACAAATGATGCAAATAAATAGTACATTGACAAATTGACTATTTGTCAATGTACTTTGCCGACTATTCTTTTTGCCTATTGTGTAGGCTCCCTTGGCCGCAGAAAAATATTTTTCACTGTACTTCGGTACATGTGCCAATAAATCAATCAAAGTTAAAACTGAGGAAATTATAAATGAAAGTCACTTGTTTTACAAAGCTTGAATATTGTTAAATAGCGAGATTTTTGTCCTGTATGCATTAGGTATGCAAACAATCTCGACAATTTCTATTTATATTGCGGGGAAAAGGGCACTGACAGGTATAAGTTAACTGATTGACCAAGCATTGTCATGTAGAAAGAAATGGAGAATTACAGCTTTCCAAGCTCCTGGGGAATTGAAAAAAGGCACAAGGCTTGGACATATTCTTTTTATATGCAGATAACTACTCCATGTGTGTGAATGTACATCACTTCTAATGGGCGTAACACATTATAAGTTTAACTGATTATTTTAAATGGATTATCATTTCTGGGAACTTTACAAGCCTTTTCATTTCAACTTGTACAATCCTTAATTTCCTTTGTCAGCCACTGGCTTTCTTTGGATCTTGAAGTAACGTATAGGTGCTGTACGCTTTTGTAATAGTTCTCTGGAGACTATTCATTGCTTGTGCATTGTCATACTATTTAATTAATTTTCCCAATCCATCTCAGCCAATCTGTACCTTACACCTTCATTATTTTGTTTATTCAACTGTGTAATGGTGGCACAGCGGTTAGCACTACTGCCTCACAGTGCCAGGGACCCAGGTTTGATTCCCACCTTGGGTGACTCTGTGTGGTTTGCACATTCTCCCTGTGCCTGCATAGGTTTCCTCCAGGTGCTCTGGTTTCCTCCCACAGTCCAAAGATGTGCAGGTTAGGTGGATTGGGCATGCTAAATTGCCCCTTAGGGCAATGTTAGGTGGGGTTATGGAGATAGGACCGAGGTAAGATGCCCTGTCGGAGGGTCGGTGCAAACTTGATGGACCAAATGATCTCCTTCTGTGCTGTATCTCATCATTGTGGTCACTCATCCCAGAAGGTTCTTTTACTATTAGGTTATTAATGAGCTCTTTTTCAGTATATAATATAAGATTTAGAATAGCCTGTCCCTAGTTGGCACCTCAACAGGCTGTTCTAGAAACCAATCCTTAACATACACCAGAAATCCATCCTACTCCGTATTAGTGCTCATTTGGTTCCCTAGTCCACGTGCAGATTGAAGTCACCCATGATCACAATATTGCCCATGCTACATGCTTCTCTTATTTCCTGACCAATACAATGGCCCATGTTGGCATTACTATTTGGTGTCCTATGAATAAATCTAATCAATGCCCGCTGCCCTTTGCTGTTTCTTAGCTCCATCCAAACAGATTCCACACATTGTTCTTCTGATCTGAGATCCCCGCTTATCACTACACTGGTCTTTATTGACTGGCTGGCAATCATCCATATCCTCTGCTCTTGCACATGCTTAAACTGCGGGATTACCATATCTATAAACATTCTATTCACTAAACCCTCAACCTGACAAATGTGCTGCAGTGATGCCAGCGAGGCTCAAGTCTGAAACCAAAGCTCAGGATGGCACAACTGACAACACTTCCTGCATCTGTGGCTATTCAGGACATAAGGGGCTGGATTCTCCATCCTGCTGCGCCAGATTTCTTCTTCAGCATGCCGACGGGATGCTCCTTTTCGCCGGCTCATAAATGGGGCTTTCCATTGTGGGGCAGCCCCACGCCATCGGGAAACTCCCGGGCTGGCGGCAAAATGGAGCATCCGGGTGGCGGAGAATCCAGACCAAGATGTATACAGGATTTCTCACATGGAACAGGATAAGCACTCCGCGGGTCTGAGCTGAAAGCCTCCATTAATTAGATTATTAAACTTGGTATCTAGCTAAAAAGATCCTCACTAGTTACCATAATCGGCTTTTTCTTTCTCTACTGAAGCCACATTATTATGTAGAGAGCTTATACCAAAATGTTTTTATTTAACTCTTATTTAAAAATTTTAGTTATAAATTAATGAAAAATTAAAATTTCTTTGCTCTTCATTACCTAGTTGTGCTCCGATAACCATTACATGGCTGTAAAATCATCTTGTGATATTAATTAAATAAGCATTGATTTTAATTATACGATCAACTATTAAATTTGCTTTAGTTTTGAATTTTAATGATTATGAATTGATCAAGTCTTAGTCTGTAGTTGGATTAAGGAACAAAATTAAAAGATAACTGTTTTAGGTTGGCTGTGAGTGGCTAAGGAATGATTGCTGAATAATAGCTATGTCTGAACAAAAGTTGGTTAATTGAATGAACAGAATTATCTACAGATAAGAAGACTAGGGCAAGATCTTCTGACTGCTCATGCCAGCGGGATGATCCGGTACTGCCAATAGTGCACCACCGCCATGGCTTTCCCGGTGGAGTAGAGTGGATTCAATGGGAAATCCCACTGCCGGGTCGGGTCCAGAAGATTCTGCCACCAGCCAATGGCAGGCTGCCAACTGCCACAGAGAAACATGTCGAAGACAGGTCAGGGAATCTCATACTAGGTGTTACTCAGTCTAAGCCGTATGCATTCCCCCTCTTGATTCCTGGTCATGTGTCTCTTCCATCATAGAATTTACAGTGCAGAAGGAGACCACTCGGCCCATCAGTCCGCACCGGCTCTTGAAAAGAGCACCCTACCCGAGGGCCACACCTCCACCCTATCTCCATAACCCAGCAACACCACCCAACACGAAGGGCAATTTTGGATACTAAGGGCAATTTATCATGGCCAATCCACCTAACTTGCACATCTTTGGACTGTGGGAGGAAACCGGAGCACCTGGAGGAAACCCACGTACACACGGGGAGGATGTGCAGACTCCGCACAGACAGTGACCCAAGCTGGAATCGAACCTGGGACCCTGGAGCTGTGAGGCAATTGTGATAACGACTGTGCTGCCGTGCTGCCCATCAGGCAGGCAGTGCTGTTTCTCCCCCATAGGTTAACAATTTCAACCCAAAGTGCCGAGATACTATAATTCACCGTGTACTCTTCCAAGTGACTTCTTGAATTGTGATATGACTTTGTGATTTTTAAAAAATTATTCTCTCCTCCCATTTGGTTCACTCAAAAAACTCAAAGCATTTTTCACTCCCGATCTGCTTCATATTTCTCTGTTACTGTCCCGGTCTGCTTTATGATTTTCTCTTCCAATAGCAACCTAAAATCCTTTTGGGTTGTGCTTCTGCTGCATCTCTATACATTTTATGAGTATTCATCATCCGTCCTCCAGTTGTGTGGCACTTTTTGAGTCCCTGCTCTGCTCCCACCCCCTTTATATTCGCATGCAATTTCTTGATAAGCTTCATTTAAATAATCAGATGTCCCAGCTTCTACTTCAGAGCTTTTAAACCATTCAACTCCTTAAATGTCATTAGCTGTGACGATAATCCCTTGGTCCTATTGTTTACCCAAAGTCCCAGATGCCCTGTTTCCCTGATTGTGACATTATCAATTCGCACTTCCAGCATTTTGTAATGTGAAATTAACTGGAGCCAAAGGATGAGGAAGACAGTCCAATTGATGGTACACCTTAAGATATGTCCCACATCAGCAAATCCGGATAAGTAAATACTTTCAACAAATACAAAGCTGAACATTTATTGTTTTTCCAATGCGACAGGAATTTTGCAATGTCTTGCGACAATGTAACAGATCAAATCCATAGAGAACACTGCTGTTTCTCTTTTACTGTAACTTTTTAGCTTTTCTATGGCTATCAGTGGTAAATGCTAGGCTCACAAGATTTACATTGAGATGTTATTCGGTCGCAAGACCAGAAGTGCAACGGTATCTTGTGTAATTTCAGATTATTTTACTGGGAGCTAATTAAATTGTACAGCCCAGAAACAGCGCTATGTAATCCTATTGCACAAATGGGTAACAGCTTGCAAGCATACCCCGCTCAATACATTTTGCCCCAGACCCCTGAAATATAACTTTTTTATACAAGATATAGCATAGTGTATTTTACAGAGGTACATATTGTGAACTCTTGTGCATTTTCTTTTTTAAAATAAATATAGTGTACCCGAGGGTGGCATGTGACACAGTGGGTAGCCCTGGGACTGCGGCACTGAGGACCCGCGTTCAAATCCTGGCCCTGGGTCACCGTCCATGTGGAGTTTGCACATTCTCCACATGTCTGCGTGGGTTTCACTCCCACAACCCAAAGATGTGCAGGTTAGGTGGATTGGCCACGCTAAATTAAGGTTAGGAAGGGTTATTGGGTGACGGGGATATGGTGGAAGTGAGGGCTTAAGTGGGTCGGTGCAGACTCGATGGGCTGAATGGCCTCCTTCTGCACTGTATGTTCGATGTTAAGTTGACCCTTAATTGGAAAACAAATAATTGGGTACTCTAAATTTTTTTATTTTTTTTATTTTGTGTACCCAATTCATTTTTTCCAATTAAGGGGCAATTTTAGCATGGCCAATCCACCTACCCTGCACATCTTTGGGTTGTGGGGGCAAAATCTACGCAAACACGGGGAGATTGTGAAAACTGCACCCAGAGCCAGGATCGAACTTGGGACCTCGGCGCCGCGAGGCAGCAATGCTAACCACTGCGCCACTGTGCTGCCATCTCTTGTGCATTTTCAACATATTGGGGGGAATCTGACCAGAATTTTGCAAAATGTCGGGTCCTCTGCGGAAACTGATGCAAATTCTGCTGATGGCAGGGGTTCTCATGGAATATTAAGCCTCTTTAACAATTTATTTTTCCCAGTGAATCAGGTCGTGCTCTTGGCTCTTGGCTCTTGCCCCAGGGCAACTTAATCTCTGCAATCAGTGTGGAGCTTGATATAAACATCACAGCAGCACTTGTTCAAGATCCATTAGAGGGATTGGTTGTCAGGAAGCCAGCACCACGATTCTCGGAGGGAATCCTGACCAAACTCAGTGTGCAGCAGAGGCAGAATGTCCTCGATCCATGGTTGTGCAGACATCCTCCCAGCAAGGTCACCGACCTCACCTGGGAGGCAGTGGCAGCCTTAGTCAGAGCCCGCTCAATGCAGAAAAGACAGGCCAGCAGTGCCGCAAGAACTTGAATTACCTTCTTCACGTAGCCAGGGTAAGTCTACCTCCTCCAGTCTCCACTTCAATCCTTCACAAATCCCTCACTCCTCCAAAATGATCTCTCACTCAGCCACCTCATAGTTTGCCAGCACCTAATATGTGGCAATCTCCCCCTCCCCACTGGCTACACTGCTCTCAGATTTCTGCTCTCACTCAGTTCCAAGCATACCACACCTCAAAATCAACTGAACTGGCAGGACTCGTGGCTACACTCTCGTTGTTTGCCTCACTGCAGGACAAACCCGAGCAGGCATGAGCTGGTGCAGCCAGCCAGAGTCACGCCTGAGCTCCGATTCCTCACCCACTTTGTGAAAGAGCCCTTGGGTTGGACAAAGAGGAGCAAGATCATGCCTGTGCAAAGGTCGTAATGGGGGCAGCAGACAGAAATGAAAACCCTCAAGACCCAGTCTTTCTTCAAGCCTCACGTGAGTGTACTTTGTCCCACCATTTCTAATATCCTCGAGACTCTACAGCGAGACCCCATTGCCTCGGCAGCATAGAAAGATAAGAGCCCTTGTCAGCCATGACAATTCAGCTGAGAGGATGGAGATTTGGAGTTGTGAGTTGGTTACCGTCCATCAGTTGTGTCCCTTGGAGACATCTATCTCTCCCTCCCTTCATCACTGCCTCAACACCACCAGATGGCAAATAGCTCAGAATGAACAGCAGATCCATACCTTGCTGAAATCCCAATGATACAAAAGCTGAGAACAAACCTACTGCCTTGTGAGCTTAACCACAAAGAAGAGAACATAACTGAACATGGCTCTTATCCAGTTACCTCATCATTATTAAGATGTCCTTTTAATCAGCCACTTACTGAGCTTTACCTCTATGTACCTGAAAAGACCCTCCTTCCATGTCAAGAGATCTCACTTACTGACGATCTACATAGTCAAGGACAGCTTTGAAAAATGGTGTGCGTCACTTTATAAATGCGCTCCATCATCTTCTTCCCTCCCCACTCATCACCAACAACTTCATCCTTGACCCACCCAATCCTCTCCCCTTTGTCACTGTTAAACATCAGAGGGCAGTAGAGCAGACCTGCTGATTGGCTATTGCAAGGGAGATTTGCATACTTCCGTTGTGGTCACCCTAACTTGAAGGTGTACCTGAGCTAGAGACCCTAGCTGTTCGAGTGAAGACAAGCATCCAGCAGAGGGCAGTAGAGCAGAGCTGCTGATTGGCTGTTGCAAGGGAAATTTGCATACCTCTGTTGTGGTCACCCTAACTTGAAGGTAGTTTGTGGAGAAGCTGTTGTCAAGTGACGCTTAAACCCGAAACACTTCTTCAGTGTTTCCCTCCCTACCCCCTCCTCTAACCAAAAAAAACCTACCGCTGTAAAGATCAAGAGGAAGGCTCGAGGTCAGGTAGAAGTCGAAAGAAGTTGAACCGTGACACCACAGCCTGCAGGTAAGGGATTGGCTGGTGACTGGTAAGTAGTTTTTATTTTATTTTCCCTCAGGTGTTATCGTGCAGGGCACAGTGGTTGCTGAGTGAGTGCTGGCTGAGAAGGGGAGTGAATAACAGGTAAGCTCTTTCTTTCTTTTTCTTTTTTTATCTAGAGGGGATGGCAGGGAAGGTAGTGTTCCTCCTGCAGAATGTTTGAGGTGAGGGACGCCGACAATGTCCCTGCTGATTTCATCTGTGGGAAGTGCACCCATTTCCAGCTACTCAGAAACTGCGTTAGGGAACTGGAGCTGGAGCTGGATGAACTTCGGATCATTCGGGAGGCATAGGTGGTCATAGATAGAAGCTTCAGGGATGTAGTTACTCCGAAGAATAAAGATAGATGGGTGACGGTGAGAGGGGCTGGGAAGAAGCAGTCAGTACAGGGATCCCCTGTGGCAGTTCCCCTTAGTAACAAGTATACCGTTTTGGATACTGTTCGGGGGGGAGACTTACCAGGGGTAAGCCATGGGGTACAGGTCTCTGGCACAGAGTCTGTCCCTGTTGCTCAGAAGGGAAGGGGGGAGAGGAATAGAGTATTAGTCATTGGAGACTCCATAGTTAGGGGGATAGATAGGAGATTCTGTGGGAACGAGAGAGACTCGCGTTTGGTGTGTTGCCTCCCAGGTGCCAGGGTGCGTGATGTCTCAGATCGTGTTTTCGGGATCCTTAAGGGGGAGGGGGAACAGCCCCAAGTCGTGGCCCACATAGGTACCAACGACACAGGTAGGAAAAGGGATAGGGATGGAAGGCAGGAATTCAGGGAGCTAGGGTGGAAACTTAGATCTAGGACAAACAGAGTTATTATCTCTGGGTTGTTACCCGTGCCATGTGATAGCGAGATGAGGAATAGGGAAAGAGAGGAGTTGAACGCGTGGCTGCAGGGATGGTGCAGGAGGGAGGGTTTCAGATTTCTGGATAATTCGGGCTCATTCTGGCGTCGGTGGGACCTCTCCAAACGGGATGGTCTACACATGGACCAGAGGGATACCAATATCCTGGGGGGGAAATTTGCTAATGCTCTTCGGGAGGGTTTAAACTAATTCACCAGGACTTGGGAACCTGAATTGTAGCTCCAGTATACAGGAGGTTGAGAGTAGTGAGGTCATGAGTAAGGTTTTAAAGTTGCAGGAGTGTACCGGCAGGCAGGAAGGTGGTTTAAAGTGTGTCTTCTTCAATGCCAGGAGCATCCGGAATAAGGTGGGTGAACTTGCGGCATGGGTTGGTACCTGGGACTTCGATGCTGTGGCCATTTCGGAGACATGGATAGAGCAGGGACAGGAATGGTTATTGCAGGTGCCGGGGTTTAGATATTTCAGTAAGCTCAGGGAAGGTGGTAAAAGAGGGGGAGGGGTGGCATTGTTAGTCAAGGACAGTATTACGGTGGCAGAAAGGACGTTTGATGAGGACTTGTCGATTGAGATAGTATGGGCTGAAGTTAGAAACAGGAAAGGGGAGGTCACCCTGTTAGGGGTTTTCTATAGGCCTCCGAAAAGTTCCAGAGATGTAGAGGAAAGGATTGCAAAGATGATTCTGGATAGGAGCGAAAGCTACAGGGTAGTTGTTATGGGGGACTTTAACTTTCCAAATATTGACTGGAAACGCTATCGTTCGAGTACTTTAGATGGGTCCGTTTTTGTCCAATGTGTGCAGAAGGGTTTCCTGACACAGTATGTAGATAGGCCAACGAGAGGCGAGGCCGTATTGGATTTGGTACTGGGTAATGAACCAGGACAGGTGTTAGATTTGGAGGTAGGTTAGCACTTTGGTGATAGTGACCACAATTCGATTACGTTTACTTTAGTGATGGAAAGGGATAGGTATATACCGCAGGGCAAGAGTTATATCTTGGGGAAAGGCAATTATGATGCGATGAGGCAAGACTTAGGATACATCAGATACTGCAGGGGATGGGCGCAATGGAAATGTGAAGCTTGTTCGAGGAACAGCTACTCCGTGTCCTTGATAAGTATGTACCTGTCAGGCAGGGAGGAAATGGTCGAGCAAGGGAACCGTGGTTTACTAAGGCAGTCGAAACACTTGTCAAGAGGAAGAAGGAGGCTTATGTAAAGATGAGACATGAATGTTCAGTTAGGGTGCTCGAGAGTTACATGTTAGCTTGGAAGGACCTAAAGAGAGAGCTAAGAAGAGCCAGGAGGGGACATGAGAAGTCTTTGGCAGGTAGGATCAAGGATTACCCTAAAGCTTTCTATAGATATGTCAGGAATAAAAGAATGATGAGGGTAAGAGTAGGGCCAGTCAAGGACAGTAGTGGGAAGTTGTGCTTGGAGTCCGAGGAGATAGGAGAGGTGCTAACTGAATATTTTTTGTCAGTATTCACACAGGAAAAAGACAATGTTGTCGAGGAGAATACTGAGATTCAGGCTACTAGACTAGAAGGGCTTGAGGTTCATAAGGAGGAGGTGTTAACAATTCTGGAAAGGGTGAAAATAGATAAGTCCCCTGGGCCGGATGGAATTTATCCTAGGATTCTCTGGGAAGCTAGGGAGGAGATTGTTGAGCCTTTGGCTTTGATCTTTAAGTCATCTTTGTCAACAGGAATAGTGCCAGAAGACTGGAGGATAGCAAATGTTGTCCCCTTGTTCAAGAAGAGGAGTAGAGACAACCCCGGTAACTATAGACCAGTGAGCCTTACTTCTGTTGTGGGCAAAATCTTGGAAAGGTTTATAAGAGATAGGATGTAAAATCATCTGGAAAGGAATAATTTGATTAGACATAGTCTACACGGTTTCGTGAAGGGTAGGTCGTGCCTCACAAACCTTATTGAGTTCTTTGAGAAGGTGACCAAACAGGTGGATGAGGGTAAAGCAGTTGATGTGGTGTATATGGATTTCAGTAAAGCGTTTGATAAAGTTCCCCACGGTAGGCTACTGCAGAAAATACAGAAGCATGGGATTCAGGGAGATTTAGCAGTTTGGATCAGAAATTGGCTAGCTGGAAGAAGACAAAGGGTGGTGGTTGATGGGAAGTGTTTAGACTGGAGTCCAGTTACTAGTGGTGTACCACAAGGATCTGTTTTGGAGCCACTGCTGTTTGTCATTTTTATAAATGACCTGGAGGAGAGCGTAGAAGGATGGGTGAGTAAATTTGCAGATGACACTAAAGTCAACAAAGAACAAAGAACAAAGAAATGTACAGCACAGGAACAGGCCCTTCGGCCCTCCAAGCCCGTGCCGACCATACTGCCCGACTAAGCTACAATCTTCTACCCTTCCTGGGTCCGTATCCTTCTATTCCCATCCTATTCATATATTTGTCAAGATGCCCCTTAAATGTCCCTATCGTCCCTGCCTCCACTACCTCCTCCGGTAGTGAGTTCCAGGCACCCACTACCCTCTGCGTAAAAAACTTGCCTCGTACATCTACTCTAAACTTTGCCCCTCTCACCTTAAACCTATGCCCCCTAGTAATTGACCCCTCTACCCTGGGGAAAAGCCTCTGACTATCCACTCTGTCTATGCCCCTCATAATTTTGTATACCTCTATCAGGTCGCCCCTCAACCTCCTTCGTTCCAGTGAGAACAAACCGAGTTTATTCAATCGCTCCTCATAGCTTATGCCCTCCATACCAGGCAACATTCTGGTAAATCTCTTCTGCACCCTCTCTAAAGCCTCCACATCCTTCTGGTAGTGTGGCGACCAGAATTGAACACTATACTCCAAGTGTGGCCTAACTAAGGTTCTATACAGCTGCAACATGACTTGCCAATTCTTATACTCAATGCCCCGGCCAATGAAGGCAAGCATGCCGTATGCCTTCTTGACTACCTTCTCCACCTGTGTAGCCCCTTTCAGTGATCTGTGGACCTGTACTCCTAGATCTCTTTGACTTTCAATACTCTTGAGGGTTCTACCATTCACTGTATATTCCCTACCTGCATTAGCCCTTCCAAAATGCATTACCTCACATTTGTCCAGGTTAAACTCCATCTGCCATCTCTCCGCCCAAGTCTCCAGACAATCTAAATCCTGCTGTATCCTCAGACAGTCCTCATCGCTATCCGCAATTCCACCAACCTTTGTGTCGTCTGCAAACTTACTAATCAGACCAGTTACATTTTCCTCCAAATCATTTATATATACTACAAAGAGCAAAGGTCCCAGCACTGATCCCTGTGGAACACCACTGGTCACAGCCCTCCAATTAGAAAAGCATCCCTCCATTGCTACCCTCTGCCTTCTATGGCCTAGCCAGTTCTGTATCCACCTTGCCAGTTCACCCCTGATCCCGTGTGACTTCACCTTTTGTACTAGTCTACCATGAGGGACCTTGTCAAAGGCCTTACTGAAGTCCATATAGACAACATCTACTGCCCTACCTGCATCAATCATCTTAGTGACCTCCTCGAAAAACTCTATCAAGTTAGTGAGACACGACCTCCCCTTCACAAAACCGTGCTGCCTCTCACTAATACGTCCATTTGCTTCCAAATGGGAGTAGATCCTGTCTCGAAGAATTCTCTCCAGTAATTACCCTACCACTGAAGTAAGGCTCACCGGCCTGTTGTTCCCGGGATTATCCTTGCTACCCTTCTTAAACAGAGGAACAACATTGGCTATTCTCCAGTCCTCCGGGACATCCCCTGAAGACAGCGAGGATCCAAAGATTTCTGTCAAGGCCTCAGCAATTTCCTCTCCAGCCTCCTTCAGTATTCTGGGGTAGATCCCATCCGGCCCTGGGGACTTATCTACCTTAATATTTTTTAAGACACCCAACACCTCGTCTTTTTGGATCACAATGTGACCCAGGCTATCTACACCCCCTTCTCCAGACTCAACATCTACCAATTCCTTCTCTTTGGTGAATACTGATGCAAAGTATTCATTTAGTACCTCGCCCATTTCCTCTGGCTCCACACATAGATTCCCTTGCCTATCCTTCAGTGGGCCAACCCTTTCCCTGGCTACCCTCTTGCTTTTTATGTAAGTGTAAAAAGCCTTGGGATTTTCCTTAACCCTATTTGCCAATGACTTTTCATGACCCCTTCTAGCCCTCCTGACTCCCTGCTTAAGTTCCTTCCTACTTTCCTTATATGCCACACAGGCTTCGTCTGTTCCCAGCCTTTTAGCCCTGACAAATGCCTCCTTTTTCTTTTTGACGAGGCCTACAATATCATTCGTCATCCAAGGTTCCCGAAAATTGCCGTATTTATCTTTCTTCCTCACAGGAACATGCCTGTCCTGTATTCCTATCAACTGACACTTGAAAGCCTCCCACATGTCAGATGTTGATTTGCCCTCAAACATCCGCCCCCAATCTATGTTCTTCAGTTCCCGCCTAATATTGTTATAATTAGCCTTCCCCCAATTTAGCACATTCATCCTCGGACCACTCTTATCCTTGTCCACCAGTACTTTAAAACTTACTGAATTGTGGTCACTGTTACCGAAATGCTCCCCTACTGAAACATCTACCACCTGGCCGGGCTCATTCCCCAATACCAGGTCCAGTACCGCCTCTTCCCTAGTTGGACTGTTTACATATTGTTTTAAGAAGCCCTCCTGGATGCTCCTTACAAACTCTGCCCCGTCTAAGCCCCTGGCACTAAGTGAGTCCCAGTCAATATTGGGGAAGTTGAAGTCTCCCATCACCACAACCCTGTTGTTTTTACTCTTTTCCAAAATCTGTCTACCTATCTGCTCCTCTATCTCCCGCTGGCTGTTGGGAGGCCTGTAGTATACCCCCAACATTGTGACTGCACCCTTCTTATTCCTGATCTCTACCCATATAGCCTCACTGCCCTCTGAGGTGTCCTCTCGCTGTATAGCTGTGATACTCTCCTGAACAAGTAGCGCAACTCCGCCTCCCCTTTTACATCCCCCTCTATCCCGCCTGAAACATCTAAATCCTGGAACGTTTAGCTGCCAATCCTGCCCTTCCCTCAACCAGGTCTCTGTAATGGCAACAACATCATAGTTCCAAGTAGTAATCCAAGCTCTAAGTTCATCTGCCTTACCCGTAATGCTCCTTGCATTAAAACATATGCACTTCAGGCCACCAGACCCGCTGTGTTCAGCAACTTCTCCCCGTCTGCTCTGCCTCAGAGCCACACTGTCCCTATTCCCTAGTTCTCCCTCAACCCTCTCACCTTCTGACCTATTGCTCCCGTGCCCACCCCCCTGCCATACTAGTTTAAACCCTCCCGTGTGACACTAGCAAATCTCGCGGCCAGGATATTTATGCCTCTCCGGTTTAGATGCAACCCGTCCATCTTATACAGGTCACACCTGCCCCGGAAGAGCTCCCAGTGGTCCAGATAACAGAAACCCTCCCTCCTACACCAGCTGTTTAGCCACGTGTTTGTCTGCTCTATCTTCCTATTTCTAGCCTCACTGGCACGTGGCACAGGGAGTAATCCCGAGATTACAACCCTCGAGGTCCTGTCTTTTAACTTTCTGCCTAGCTCCCTGAACTCCTGCTGCAGGACCTCATGCCCCTTCCTGCCTATGTCGTTAGTACCAATATGTACAACGACCTCTACCTGTTTGCCCTCCCCCTTCAGGATTCCCTCTACCCGTTCGGAGACATCCTGGACCCTGGCACCAGGGAGGCAACATACCATCCTGGAGTCTCTTTCGCGTCCACAGAAGCGCCTATCTGTTCCCCTGACTATAGAGTCCCCTATAACTATTACTCTTCTGCGCTTTGACCCTCCCTTCTGAACATCAGAGCCAGCCGTGGTGCCACTGCTCTGGCTGCTGCTGTTTTCCCCTGAGAGGCTATCCCCCCCCGACAGTATCCAAAGGGGTATATCTGTTCGAGAGGGGGACAACCACAGGGGATTCCTGCACTGACTGCCTGCCCTTTCTGGTGGTCACCCATTTCTCTGCCTGCACCTTGGGTGTGACCACACTTACATAACTGCGATCTATGACGCTTTCCGCCACCTGCATGCTCCTAAGTGCATCCAATTGCTGCTCCAACCGAACCATGCGGTCTGTGAGGAGCTGCAGTTGGGTGCACTTTCTGCAGATGAAGCCATCCGGGACGCTGGAAGCCTCCCGGACCTGCCACATCTCACAGTCAGAGCACAGCACCCCTCTAACTGACATTGCGTCAATTAATTAAAATTAAAATGTGTCTTTTTTTTTTTTTTATATAAATACTTTTTTTTTTTTAAATTACAAAGTTACTGTCAACTATCTGTTTCCTAGCACTAGATTTCTAATAGAAATGCGATAGCTGACTATAATATTCTCCGATCCCTGGCTTAGATATCCTCTAAATTATAATTAAGTTATTATGTTTAATTAGTTCCCAAATACTCAAAAAAATTTAGGTTAGAATCCCAACCAGCCACTCAGGTCACAGCTTTTCTGTGATGTCACTTCAGTTTCCCCCCGACACACACAATTTGAAAAAAAGGTATAAAAGTAAAAATCACTTGCTTACCTTCTGAGATGTTCTCAGGTTCTCTCGCTGACAGAGACTGCTCCTCCACCTCCTATCCTTGACCTGCACAATGCTAATAATATAATAATATAATATGGCACTTACCTTACACCAATGGGTCTTATTATTAGGTTAGAGGAGGAGGGTGGGTGGGAGACACTACACGTGTAGTGTCTCGGGTTTCCTCTCCACCAGAATTTATTGGGGGGGGGGGGACTTGCCAGAGGTCGAACTTCCGGTTCCCGCCGAAATCCAAAGGGCTGCTCCTGTAAAGGTAAGAGCTTTTAAACTAACTACTCACCTCCCAGAAGGCCCCTGCGCACCGCTGCCGCCGAAATCCAAAGGGCTGCTCCTGTAAAGGTAAGGTTTTTAAACTCACTACTCACCTCCAAGAAGGCCTCTGCGCACCGCTGCCGCCGAAATCCAAAGGGCTGCTCCTGTAAAGGTAAGAGCTTTTAAACTAACTACTCACCTCCCAGAAGGCCCCTGCGCACCGCTGCCGCCGAAATCCAAAGGGCTGCTCCTGTAAAGGTAAGAGCTTTTAAACTAACTACTCACCTCCCAGAAGGCCCCTGCGCACCGCTGCCGCCGAAATCCAAAGGGCTGCTCCTGTAAAGGTAAGGTTTTTAAACTCACTACTCACCTCCAAGAAGGCCCCTGCGCACCGCTGCCGCCGAAATCCAAAGGGCTGCTCCTGTAAAGGTAAGAGCTTTTAAACTAACTACTCACCTCCCAGAAGGCCCCTGCGCACCGCTGCCGCCGAAATCCAAAGGGCTGCTCCTGTAAAGGTAAGGTTTTTAAACTCACTACTCACCTCCAAGAAGGCCCCTGCGCACCGCTGCCGCCGAAATCCAAAGGGCTGCTCCTGTAAAGGTAAGGTTTTTAAACTCACTACTCACCTCCAAGAAGGCCCCTGCGCACCGCTGCCGCCGAAATCCAAAGGGCTGCTCCTGTAAAGGTAAGAGCTTTTAAACTAACTACTCACCTCCCAGAAGGCCCCTGCGCACCGCTGCCGCCGAAATCCAAAGGGCTGCTCCTGTAAAGGTAAGGTTTTTAAACTCACTACTCACCTCCAAGAAGGCCCCTGCGCACCGCTGCCGCCGAAATCCAAAGGGCTGCTCCTGTAAAGGTAAGGTTTTTAAACTCACTACTCACCTCCAAGAAGGCCCCTGCGCACCGCTGCCGCCGAAATCCAAAGGGCTGCTCCTGTAAAGGTAAGGTTTTTAAACTCACTACTCACCTCCAAGAAGGCCCCTGCGCACCGCTGCCGCCGAAATCCAAAGTCGGTGGAGTTGTGGACAGTGCGGAAGGATGTTACAAGTTACAGAGGGAGATAGATAAGCTGCAGCGCTGGGCTGAGAGGTGGCAAATGGAGTTTAATGCAGAAAAGTGCGAGGTGATTCATTTTGGAAGGAATAACAGAAAGACAGAGTACTGGGCTAATGGTAAGATTCTTGGCAGTGTGGATGAGCAGAGAGATCTCGGTGTCCATGTACATAGATCCCTGAAAGTTGCCACTCAGGTTGAGGGGGTTGTTAAGAAGACGTACGGTGTATTAGCTTTTATTGGTAGAGGGATTGAGTTTCGGAGCCATGAGGTCATGTTGCAGCTGTACAAAACTCTGGTGCGGCCGCATTTCGAGTATTGCGTGCAATTCTGGTTGCCGCATTATAGGAAGGATGTGGAAGCATTGGAAAGGGTGCAGAGGAGATTTACCAGAATGTTGCCTGGTATGGAGGGAAGATCTTATGAGGAAAGGCTGAGGGACTTGAGGCTGTTTTCGTTAGAGAGAAGAAGGTTAAGAGGTGACTTAATTGAGGCATACAAGATGATCAGAGGATTGGATAGGGTGGACAGTGAGAGCCTTTTTCCTCGGATGGTGATGTCTAGCACGAGGGGACATAGCTTTAAATTGAGGTGAGATAGATATAAGACAAATGTCAGACCTAGGTTCTTTACTCAGAGAGTAGTAAGGGTGTGGAATGCCCTGCCTGCAACAGTAGTGGACTCGCCAACACTAAGGGTATTCAAATGGTCATTGGATAGACGTATGCACGATAAGGGAATAGTGTAGATGGGCTTTAGAGTGGTTTCACAGGTCGGCGCAACATCGAGGTCCGAAGGGCCTGTACTGCGCTGTAATGTTCTATGTTCTATGTTCTATCACTCCCCACCCCCACCACCCATTTCCCTGAATCCCATAATGATTCATGTCCACACACCTTCCCTCCCCTCAGTAAACACTTATTACCAAACCCTGACACTTCTCCCTCCCATTATCAAACTTGTCTAGTACACCTCTGTGACACCCCGCCCCAGACAATAAATCTTTAGCCATTCAATTTTCACCTTGGATCTTCCACCTGAATACATCCCACTGCCCCACTCCCCCGCACTCCCTATTTCCTCCTACCCACCCTCTAAGACAATCTCCTTTCCTAATTAGTCTACCCAGCCTTCACTCTACCACCTCTCCGCCCCCCCCCCCCCCACCCCCCCCCCCCCCCCACTCCCACGCCCTGCTTAAGTCTGCCTCCCATGTCCAGCCTTGGCAATGTTGTGGCCCCTTGGGTCAGTGCACAGACAATTCCAGCTTCACCTGACCTGGAGTTGCAACACAGTTGAAGTTAACACTTAATTTTTCAAAATACTCAAAGTCTTTGATCTTTGGCTGCCCAATAAATACAGTCACCATGTTTATATATTTAAACACAATTAACTTTTATTAATAACTATAATTAAATAGGCAACAAATACAACTGGTTAACTACTGTCTCATTTCTAACCCCCCCCACCCCCATTAACTCACCCCACCCACGCACACACAAGACAGACAAGCACAGAGGGGAAAGGAGGTGTAAAAATAATACTAAAAGTTAAAGGAAAAGAGCTTCTGTTTCAGATGGATGTCTTTCAGTTAGATTTCCTTTGGTTGAGAAATTCATTTGGATGTCTTTACTTTCAGTCTGCAATGGTTTTCACTGTAGATTCATCAGGGTCTCGAGACTTCTCAAAAACAACAGGCAGGAAACATTGGGGAGAGAGAGAGCGAGAGCAACACACAACCTCTCCTCTCAGTGCCCTGAAGCTTTCTCTGCTGACTCCTCTGAAACCCCCACCTAGCAGGGTCCATTTGCTGATGTTGCTGGGCTGAATATAGTCCTTTATCAATGTACTGGCCACCAGCCAACCGATCTAACCAAATCCCTCTGATCTCTCGGCTGCCAGGAAGGCTGAGTTCTCCTGTTCATGGCACAGTGTACTATTTTAAATCCCTCACTTTCTCTGCTCAACTGAAGGGTATATGTTCATTAAAGATCCTTGGGTCAAAAATGATAATGACAAAAGAAATAGAAAAGAAGTGAATCAATAGGAAGGGCCCCTAACAGTACAGCTTTTGCTACCAGCACTCAATCCAAATATATGGGTTAAATTTCAAACAATACTTGGCAGCTAACTGTCACTCACCATCAACTGATGTATTCTTCATGGCAATGCCTCTACCAGTCAGAGTCAATATGCTGACCAAACAGCACCCTCATCTCACACAGTACAAAGTTGCTTTTTCCTCTGACATTGGTGATTGCCCTGATGAGTGCAAAATGAAAAGCTTCAATAAAAGGTCTTTTTTCAGCAATGCAAAAGTTTTGTCCTACCAAATGACTATTTGAATACGAGTGAAGTTATGCGGAGTTCCCAAGACAAAAGTAGTATCTAATTATCGCAAAGACTTGACAGGTGTAAAGCTCACCAGGTATGCGCCACTTACTTCAGCAGTCAACCTGAAAATTCGAAATTTCCGCTGGCATGTACATATTTTGGAGCACGTACTTTATTTCGACAAGGCGTCCCGTTAATGAGCATGCATGCAGTGCATGTATGGACATGCCAATGGGCTGCCTGACGGTATCCGTTGGAAGTGTGACACATCTTTAACTCATCTTAAAAGTCAGGCAAACAAAATTCCAACAGTTTATCCCAATGTGGGGAAAGCGATTCAGTGCCCTTCACCTGTGAAGATGCCTACTTCTGGGTAGTACTGGAAGATCCCAGTCTCAGTGTTGAACTATAGATAACGGCACACATGTCTTAACAAAGCTTTGCTGATATTGTAAAGATATAAATACAAGGATGCCACGTTTTTATTAAATTCCCTGATCCAGCTTGGAAAGTATGGAAAATTGTAGGCATGATCGTTTTACAAGCACAGCTCTAGTGAAGTGGAATTTCCTTCTCGTTCAGGTCACATGAGATACACAACCCTGGGATTACTCCCGGGGTAACTGTGGTGATCTGAAGGCAGATCAAAGTATTTATGCTAACATGGATTTCTGACCCCAGCCGCTGCCAGGGCTCCATATAATTTGCACTCTTTAAGCCCTTTTTCTATTGCGCCACTGAGCTAAATATCATCAAACGTTGGCAGTGCTGATCATCATGTTGACTTTTCAGTGCATACAAGTGTTGCCTTTTTAATTCCACTTCAAATTATAACAGGTAGCGGCTTGTGTAGTTAGCTGGATCCGTACAGTACTTACAAATTGGTACTGCTGAAAATTGTATTGAATGTGTTCAACCAATTTGGTATCTGTAAAAATGCCAGTGAAAAACATTTGCCCACATTTGACACTGACAAGGAACTCCAACTTTCGCTGGCATTGCAATTGCTACCTCAGTTCTGTCTGTTTTCTGACAGAGTTTGTATTAATTTCAGTGGCTGCTAGTTCCAGGGGCTACAAATGTTGACCTTTGAAGCTTTTGAGGGTGGAAGAGACCACGACGATATCCTAGAATCATACAGTGCAGAAGAGGCCCCTTGGCCCTCAAGCTACCACTGACAAAAAAAATGACACTAATCTATTGTCGTCCCATTTCCCAGCACTTTGTCCATAAACTTGAATGAAAAGGGGAAATAAGGAAAGACCATGACAACTAAGTGTCCCATATGCAGTCTTAACTACCCTATTAACCTATCCTGCCATCTTAAGGGATCTGTGGTTAAGAACCCGAAGATCCCTCTGTACCTCTGAGCTTCCTAATGTCCTGCCATTCATTGAGTACTCCCTTGTAATGTTACTCTTCTAAAGTGCATCACCTCACATTTTTCTGGGTTAAATTCTAGCTGCCTCTGATCTACCCATCTGACCAATTCACCTATAACCTCCTATAACTTCAGACATTCTTCTTCACTGTCAACAGTCTGGCCAATCTTTGTATCATTTGCAAACTTACTTCCCAAACCCTGCAACATTTTCTTCTATATCATTTATATACATCAGAAACAATAAGGGGCCTAGCACTGACCCCTGTGGTACGCCACTGTACACTGGCCTCCAGTCACACAAGCGACCTTTGATCACCATCCTCTGTCTCCTATCACTAATCCAACGTGTCACATTTCCCTGGAGCCCATGGCTTTTACCTTCTTTATAAGTCTCGATGTTGGACGTTGTCAAAATGTTTGTTAGGCCTGTCTTTCCTCTGACGAAGCCATGCTGACTGTCCCTGATCAAAACTTGCCTATCCAAGTTGAGATTCATTCTGCCCTTCATAATTTTCTCCAATAATTTCCTGACCTCCGATGTGGGACTCACTGGTCTGTAATTCCCTGGCTTATCTCTACCACCCTTCTTGAAAAGTGGAACCACATTAGCCATCCTCCAGTCCTCTGGTACCTCCAACCTCCACTGTGGCCAGAGAAGAACTACAAATTTGGGTCAGAGCCCCTGTAGTTCCCTACCATGCCTCCCAGAGCAGCTTGGGATACAACTCATCTGGACCTGGGATTTGTCCACTTTTAAGCCCACCAAACCTCCAATACCTCCTCACTCCTTGGCCGGCATTCTCCAATCATTAGAGCCGCAATCCCGCTCGGCGCGGGGCGGAGAATGGGCATCAGATGCGACCGGGGACCGGAGAATCACCGCCCATCGCGTGCACGCAGTCGACGCTGCGCTGGTCAGGGGCCTCTTTCAGAGGCCCCGCGGCAATTCTCCGCCAACAACTGGGGGAGATCCCGCCAGCGTGGTTCACTCATGGTTCCACCCGGTGGGAGCTTGGAGTGGCAGCTGCGGACTCATTCCGCGGCCACCCTGGTGGGGGCGGGGGGATCTGTCACCGGGGGTGGGCCACTAGGACGACCAGGCTCGTGATCGGGTGCCACCAATCGGCTCGCGCATGCGATCACTCGGGTGGGGGGCTATATTATCAGGGCCGGCCAGCGGTGTGGATCTGCCATGTTGCGCAGGGCCGCCGCCACAGGTGGCTGACGCGTGCATGCGCGGACCCACGACCGAAAGTGCCGGGCCCCGTATCGGCAGCCGGAGCTGCGAGGAGCACTCCAAGGCCCTGCTGGACCCCTGCAAAATGGAGAATCACTCTGCCCTTTCTCCGAGAAAGTCCAGAGTGATTTGCACACATTTTCTCGCGGGCGTGGGGATATAGCCCCATTCCCGTACCAGCCTCCCCGAACAGGCGCCGGAATGTGGCGACTAGGGGCCTTTCACAGTAACTTCATTTGAAGCCAACTTGTGACAATAAGTGATTTTCATTTCATTTCATTTAATTTAATTTCATTATCAGAGAATTCCGCCCCCTGTGTCAAACTGTTCAAGAATCTCACAGACCCTCTGTCTGAATTCTGTACCTTTATCATCCTTCCCCAAAGTGAAGACAGATGTGAAGTACTCGTTTAACAGTTTACCAATGTCATGCAGTTCGATGTACAGGTTACCCCCTTAATTCCTAATGGGTCCTACTCTTTCTCTGGTTATCCTCTTCCCCTTGATATACTAATGGAATATCTTGGGATTTTCCAGAATCTTACCCATCAGTGCTTTTCATGTCCCCACTGCTCTCCGCATTGTTTTTTTGAGTTCCCCCCTGCACTTTCTGTACTCCACAAGGGCCTCTGTAGATTTGCTCTCTTTGCACCTGTTAATAGCCTCTCTTTTCCTTCCATCCAGTCCTGAACATTCCTAGACATCGAGGGTTCTCTGGTCTTGTTGCTCCAATATTTCAGCATGAAGGGAACATTTTGGACCTGCAAACTCGCCAATTCCATTTTGAACGCCCACCACTGTTCTGCTGGAGACGTACCCAGAAGTCGCTGTTCCCAGTTTAATTTGACCAGTTCCTGTCTTATTGCAATAAATCTCCCAATCCAAAAGAGTTTTTTGAAAACCATTTTTCCTTTTCCATGACAAATTTAAAACGTACAATGTTGTGGTCGCTATCACTAAAATGCTGTTACCTTAAATACCTGTCCGGCTTTGCTCCCCCTAGGTCCAGTACAGCACAAGGCAGCAATCCTGACGCATTGAAGTTTTTGTTGTTTACACCCAAGACACATGCATTAGGTTTCTCTTGGTACTTCTGAGGAACGGAAAAACCATGGTGCGTGGAAAGAAAATCCACTCAGAATTATACCTGGCTGCCAGTGTCCGTGGGGAGGAAAGAGTAAGAAGCAGCAATCCTGGCAGATAGGGGTAAAAAGGAATTTAAAATGGAATGGTGGGGGACATGTGATTTTGTGAGCTCTGGCGCTACTCATCCTTTAATCCTCTTTTTTAATCCTGATGCACACCTCATAGTTACTTGCTTTTGGTGCACATGTCTTTTACTATATCCCTGGAAGATCCAAGGTGAACTTTGGCTATGAGGGGCCGGGTTTTGTCAAAAAGTCCTTGTTTGATTGAGATGGGCAGAAGTGCCTGGGGTGGGGCCCAGCTTGCAGTTGGCAGTTTTTTTGGTGAACAGGCCTAGGCCTCGGTGGTGCTGTCAGCATTTTAATGATGGCTGCCAATACGAATGAGGTTGTGGACGATGGCTCGTCGCGCAGGTTGTTGGTGCTCGCTCTGATGAACTGCGAAGCATCTTTGACAGAACAGTGGAAGTGGAGAAGACAATTCTGTTGCTTGATAGGGCAATCTTCCTGATGAGGGCTCACCTTCGGTCCTTTGAAACCGTATTGCATGGTATGTTGTTTATCCTGACTGATTCAGGGAGTTGGAGCAGGACAGGGACCGTTTGTGTGCCAGGTCCTCTGGGTGGGGCAAAATTGAGGATTGGCTGCCATGGTTTTGCAATCTTGACTGAGGTTGGGCATTTTGAGTTGGATGGAACACTTTGGGCTGGATTCTCCGCCCCGCCGCGCCACATTTCTATATCACCCCTCCGGCAGAATGCTCCGTTTTGCCGGCAGGTCAATGGGGTTTCCCATTGTGGGGCAGCCCCACATCATCGGGAAACCCCTGGGCTGCCGGCAAAATGGAGCATCCCGCCAGCGGAGAATCCAGCCCATTCTATTTGGTTTCTGAGGCCTCGGAACACCGACAACTGGGTTTGTATTATCTTGGCGTCGAGGGGAGGTGAAGGCAGCTGGACACGTCGGATCTTTGCCTCCAGCTGGGGCCTAGGTTTCTTGCTGCCTAGATATTGAGATGACAGCATGGAGGAGGTGAAGACACGTCTTTCAATGGAGCGTTTAAGGGATCTTGAGTGCTGCTCAAGGATCTGTCATGGCTTTGGATTTTCCAGACTCCAGGAATGGACTATTATGCCACACTTCATCAATAATGCTTAACTTTGTCCCTTTGTGACTATGCCGCTGATTTTGTTACTGCAAGCGATTCAGTGACCCCGTTGCACCCAGATCTGCGCCGAGTCCTAATCTGGGCTCCGTGTCGGGTGCCAGCCCAATCGTGAATCACCCGACTTTCTGCCCCGGCGTGATCTGGATCTCGCCCTCAATTGGGTGATATCCGGATCTGAATATTGAATGACGGTTCATTCAAATACCCAGAAGGTTAGATTCAACTGGTGCCCAGAACTCACCGGCCATGCCCACAAATGTGAACCAGGCATTACGGCACCTGGAGTATCTGCAAGGCCATTGGAGATGCCTGGATGGTCACAGACAGGGCAGGGTGGCATCCTGGCACTCTCATTGGTGCCTGGCACCTTGACACTGCCAGTCTGGCAGTACCCCTCCTGAGGTGCCCAGTTGATAAATGTCTCGACAAACTTCCTCTTCTTGTTGATGGGGTGTCCTTGGTGGAGGATTGCATGAATCTTCTCATGTTGACAGGGATGGTGCACCTCGGATGTGGTAAGAGAGGAGTGAGATTGGGTTTGTAGTGAGTCTTGGCATGGCATTGGTATCGTTGGTTTCCTGACGTCTGTGTGAGGGTTTACAGTGCTGGGCCAATTCTTGTACTGTGGTTGAGTTCCTGTTACCCTCTTATGCTTGGGAGGTTGTGTCTTGGCTGGATTGTCCTGAGAGTTTGAGTGAGGTTTTGACGAGCAGCCTTTTCCCTTTCCGTCTTGTGGTGAGGGTTGTGCACTAGATGGCCATGTGCTCGTGGTTGTATCTTGGTCCCTATTAACATGAGATCCTCTGCCTTTGGTAGTACTTTTTTAACTCTGTCATTGTTGTGTCTCTTGGGAGTTGCTGAATGCATTGATTATAATCTGAACCAACTATATGTATATTTGTTGGTCTTCCCTGTGTAACTGTGTGGAATGATGATCATTCTGTGCTGTGCCAGAGTGGGGAGCTTTGTTGTGCCTGATGGTTATATGTAATATATTCCTTTCGAACCTCATCAATTTTTTCCCTGAAATTTTTTTCTGTTATTTTGGGGTTAAAGAATCATGAGATGGTTCCTGCAAAGGTATTGTAAGGGTTCTTCCTGTTGATTCCCTTATTTCCCCTTTCTTTATTTTTGTTGTTATTATTTTTGATATATGGATGCTTAATGGACATGTATCTTTAAGTCAAGCAGCAGGGAGAATGAGGAATTCAAAAGTTATAACAGAGAACACTCTGCAAGCTTTGGACAGAAAAACGCATGATGTTTCGGCACCCAAGAGGTGGAGTGGGACTCAGTTCAATTGAGTGGCTGGTGGCCAAGAATTGATCAAAAGGTTGTATTCTGTCCAGTAACAGGTGGTGATTGGATCCTGCCTGAGTAGGATAATTTTCAAAGAAATAAAGAAAGCACAGTTGAGACCTGGACACAGACACAAGGGCCTGCTCTCTCTCTCTCTCTCTCTCTCTCTTTTCTCTCTCCAGAAAGGCTGTGAGTTGATGTATCCCTGAACTTACAGAGACCTGAATGAATCTGCAGTGGTAACTTCAAACCTAAAGCAAAGTTTGAAGAGAAGAAAGGTGCTATAAATAACCATCTGAAATAAAGGCTCTTATCTTTTGACTTTCATCCTTATTATTTTCACCCCTCTCCTTTCCTCTGTGTTTGTCTATCTTGTGTGCATGTATGTAGAGGATGGGGACAAGGTAAAGAGGGGGATTAGGAATTAGATGATAGTTAATCAACTGTATTTGCTGTATATTTCATTAAAGCCCTAGTTATAAATAAAAAGCAATTGCATTTAAATTTACAAACCTGCTGACTGTAATTATTGGACAGCTAAGAGCCAAAGACTTTGAGTATTTTTCTAAGAATTATTAGTTCATTCAATTGTGTTGCGACTCTGGGTCTAGTGGGGCTGTAATTGACCGTGCACCAGCTCAGGGGGTCGTAACAGTACGAATAGGTCTTGTATCTGAGTCAAGGACGTAAGGATGTGTTATTGATGCCACTGGTATGACTAGAATTGGGGGAGATATGCTCTGGCGCACATCTGAACATGGCACAGCAATCTTTTCCTCGGCTCTCATGGGTGGTGTGAGCACTCACTACATGGGAACATGTGTGCTATTTTATCTGTTTTCATGATCTTTTCTTCCTCTCCCTTATTCTTCAGTATATTGGTTGGTGCATACCGAGGCACCAAGCTTGATTATTATATTGATCTAGCTGTGTTGTTGTTCTCCTATCCTCTTCTGTATTTATGTATGCTGAGACATGTATGCAGCACTGTACCAATTCTGGTTAGGAAGGAATGCAGCATGCTCAGAAAACAAAAGCAGAGAATTTGCTTATGCGCTAAGGCCAGTAGACACCCCTGAGTCCACAATAGAACTCATACACATCGCAGGCCTGCATGAAGCCTCTCCATCAAGGTTACTTGCTCTTGTAGACTCTAATTGTCAGACACCTAAGCATGAGAACATAGAACATAGAACATTACAGCGCAATACAGGCCCTTCGGCCCTCAATGTTGCGCCGACCTGTGAAACCACTCTAAAGCCCATCTACACTATTCCCTTATCATCCATATGCCTATCCAATGACCATTTAAATGTCCTTAGTGTTGGCGAGTCCACTACTGTTGCAGGCAGGGCATTCCACGCCCTTACTACTCTCTGAGTAAAGAACCTACCTCTGACATCTGTCCTATATCTATCTACCCTCAATTTAAAGCTATGTCCCCTCGTGCTAGACATCACCATCCGAGGAAGAAGGCTCCCGCTGTCCACCCTATCCAATCCTCTGATCATCTTGTATGCCTCAATTAAGTCACCTCTTAACCTTCTTCTCTCTAACGAAAACAGCCTCAAGTCCCTCAGCCTTTCCTCATAAGATCTTCCCTCCATACCAGGCAACATTCTGGTAAATCTCCTCTGCACCCTTTCCAATGCTTCCACATCCTTCCTATAATGCGGCGACCAGAATTGCACGCAATACTCCAAATGCGGCTGCACCAGAGTTTTGTACAGCTGCAACATGACCTCATGGCTCCGAAACTCAATCCCTCTACCAATAAACGCTAACACACCGTACACCTTCTTAACAACCCTCTCAACCTGGGTGGCAACTTTCAGGGATCTATGTACATGGACACCGAGATCTCTCTGCTCATCCACACTGCCAAGAATCTTACCATTAGCCCAGTGCTCTGTCTTCCTGTTATTCCTTCCAAAATGAATCACCTCACACTTTTCTGCATTAAACTTCATTTGCCACCTCTCAGCCCAGCGCTGCAGCTTATCTAAGTCCCTCTGTAACTTGTAACATCCTTCCGCACTGTCCACAACTCCACCGACTTTAGTGTCATCTGCAAATTTACTCACCTATCCTTCTACGCCCTCCTCCAGGTCATTTATAAAAATGACAAACAGCAGTGGCCCCAAAACAGATCCTTGTGGTACACCACTAGTAACTGAACTCCAGTCTGAAGGGTAAACCTGCCTTCCCACAACTGGCATATTGTAAGATACTGCCTGTCTGGTAGTGGCTCCTTGCTAACTATACAGCTGCCCAGATGATACATTAGATGAAGGTTTATATCTCCGTCCATCCATTATATGCCAAAGTGAAGTTGTCCTCAATCCATTTGAGGGTTTAAATTGCAGAGCAAGGTAAAACTTTCACAAAGTCAAGTTGTTTATTGAGATATCCTTATGTGGTTCAGCGTTATGATGTGTTTTATGATGGTCCTGTGAAGTGCCTTGGGACATTTCTCCAATTTAAAGGCACTATATAAATATAAGGTGTCTTTGCTGCTGTTGTAGCCTCAGTAATGCCAGCTCTTCCTCCTGTATGAAGGACTGAGAAGCTTGATCGAGCTCTCTGGCATTGCAGTGGGAAAGCTCCAATGTATCAGAAAGAAGTGAGGGGGTCTTACAGTGACCATTTCTTCCTCAACATTGTAGTGATCTGTACATCTGTACATACATCTGCACATACACCAGGGACTGCAGCACAGATGTAACAGCCACAGCATCACTAGAGGGCAGCATCAGAGACGGGTATAAAGGGTCGAGCCCAAGGCAGGATCCACCTCTTTCAGAAGCACGGGGCTAGGGAGCAGCAGCACACAGAGACAGCTCAGCATAGGGAGCTTACCTTGGCTTCACTGGTCATACCTCTTGACTGTATTATATCTAGTTAAGCTCTGGAAACAGAACAAACCCATTGAATAAAGTATTTGTGTTAACTGGAAGTCTACAATCTCTATTCAGACTTAGAGAATAACATATGGTACCCAGAGTGATTTCAGAAAGCTAGCTAGACACCAGCAAGCGAAGAAAACTTAAATCGGATATTCGACTGTGGAAGACTTTGCAGCAAATGGATCCTCGACGACTAACTGATTCGATGGAACTTGTTGGAACTCCATGGCAGCTGGAAACAACCAGTAATTTAAGTTATAACTGGAAAATGTTTGAACAGCTCTTCCAAATATTTATCACAGCTAATGTTTTAAGCACTGCCTCTGATGCAACAAAAATAGCCCTACTGCTTTCAACAGGAGGGCATGAAGCTAGAGAAATGTATAATTGCTTTAATTACTTAGAAGGTGAAGACAATACCAAAGTAGACTGTATACTCAAAACATTTGCTAAACGCTGTAACAGTCAAGCTGGTGCGATGCTGGAAAGATTTAACTCTTGTCAGAGAAATGGAGGGCCCATCTCTGATTTTATTACAAATCTCAAGTTAATACACAAGGCTGTGATTATGCTGATTTTAGAGACACTGTGATAATGCATCAATTAATTTCTGAACTATCTGATAAAAATTTGAGGGAAGAACTATCACAAAATAAGCATCTAAATCTAGAAACTGCTGAACAAAAATGCCTTGCTTATGAACAAAACAGAATCAATACTGTCAGTCTTTACAAACACAGAATCAGTGACTAGAAAAGAAAATCGGAAAAAACGGCGACAAATCTTTCCACGAGGCAGAGGCAGGATTGAAGGAAGTTCTGAGCGGCAGCCACCTTGAGAAAGGAGCCGCACATGCGCAGTTGCGAAAAGAGCTCACAGTACAGGAAACACGGAGTGTGCATGGGCAATCGAGTCCTACGCATGTGTCACGAGCGTCATGACTTCAGAGGACCAGGACCACGCCCACTTAAAAGGGAAATGCACGAAAATGAACAAAAATAAATTTAAAGCTGCAAAATCCAATTTTCTTACCTCAAAAGACAGAACAATGCCCGAACTTACACCAGCAGTTGAAAATAACTGTCACAACACCCTGGAACAAGCAGTTAACATCGCCCTTGAAGATAATATGGTCCTTGTAGACTACGACTCAGACGAAGATTTCATTTGGGAGGTCGCTACCCCAGTACCAAGTCCGAATCACGACTAGAGGTGTTGTACCGTGAAGACCCCGACGATGAGTTCTTCGGATTGGGGAATCTTCAGCCCAGCATATACGACATCCCGACTCATGAGTGCAGGATTATGCTGCCAAGAAACAGAGAGTGGTCCAGGCACCACGAAGGGTCCCAGCCTCCACACAAGAAGATGATTTGTTCATTGAACATGAAGAGAACGATCACAACTCCAAAACAGAAAGCGATGATTTGTCCAACGAACAATACACACAATACTACTCAAACATGGCTGAGTTGTTCGGAGATCCTGATCACAGCATCAGCAACATGGTTGAAAAGCTCAATACGACTCTTCTCAAGGTAGATGAATCTAAAACCATGGTGCCATGGCAGATCGTCGGTGCATTGGATGACAGCAATAGCCAAGACGAAGACGACGCCACACAGAGAGCACAGAACGACTCTGTTGAGAGAGCACAGATCGACTCTACAGAGTGAACACTTCATGACTCCACAAAGAGAGCGATGACAGACTCCACAGACAGAGCGATGACAGACTCCACAGAGAGCGATGACAGACTCCACAGAGAGCGCAATGGCAGTCTCAACAGAGAGAGCGATGACAAACTCCACAGAGAGCGATGACTAACTCCACAAAGAGAGTGACGCAAGCCTCCACAAAGAGAGTGACGCAAGCCTCCACAGACAGCTCGGTGATAGACTCAAAAATGGAAGCAAGCAAACCCTCCATAGCGAACGCCATGCATGTACAAGACCATGAAGATCTATCAAGAAGATATCTTGAAGAAGCTACCAGAAGAAGACACTGAATGTCTACCCACTGTATGTGAGACAAGTGACAAAGAAATCACAATTCCCATACAGGATGTGCAGGATCACAGCGAGACTGACATATCTCAGCTGATCTGCACAGAAGCACTCAATAATCAGAGGACGGCCACCCATGAGTCCAGAGAGACCATGTCAATTGAAATCTTGAAGATTTTGACTCCAGAAAAGGGGCACAAAGAGATCACAGATGATTCAAATGAACCTGAAATGACTCCAAAAGAGGAGCACCAAGAAATCAATGATGATTCAAGTGAACCATAAATGACTCTAGAAGAGGAGTACCAAGTAAGCAAAGAAGAGGAACCAAATCCACCACAAATGACTGATGTCACCAACATCAATGCAACATCAGATCATTCTCACAAATCTCAAGAAGATACGCTCAATGTAGCAGAGACCACAAAGGACACTGACACCAATAACTGTGACAATGACTCAAATCATCCACATGGCACACTCATTGAGCGCAACAAGAACAAAAACCGCAAGAAGCACAGCAGAAACAACAACAGCAACAACAAAAATAAGATGCAGCGCAACAAGAATGACAAAAGCAACAAGAAGCATCCCAGAAACAACAAGCACGACAAGAAAAAGAACATGAATAAAAGTGAAAACAACGAAAACAGAATCAACAAGTGCTACAAAAAGAACAACAAGAATGACAACAACAAGAACGCCAACGAAAACAACAGAGACAGAAACGGCAGAAACAACAACAATGAAACAACGACCTGTACAACAGGGTACAACTCTGCACGTGAAGGACAATGTCACAGCACACTGTGAAACAATGACAAGACTACAAACATGCCATGGCATGATAAAGAATCTCACAAATTCACATCTGCTCCAGAACAAACAAGCAAAACAACTTTCACGAACGATGACATACAGAATCAATACCACAATCAAATGGAACAGGGGAAAAAGGTGTCCACATCATTAAAAAACTCATCTATAAAGCAGCCGAGTCACGTTCCGACATCAACCTAGCTCTGATATCGTACCGAGCAACCCCATTGAGCTCAGGACTGTCGCCAGCACAAATGCTCTTTGGCAGAGACATCCGGACAACCCTACCGGCAAAGCAACCTGGCAACGCACCAGTTCTCGACAACATGCGGGCAATATGCTCCAAACAAAAACTATACTATGATCAACATGCAATCCCACTCAAGCCACTGACAATAGGTGACGCCATCAGAATCAGGGACCCAGAAGGCAGATGGTCTGAGTCAGCTACGGTGATCAGGCAGGAGGCACCGCGATCCTACATTGTCAAATCGTCTGCGGGAGTACTTTTTTGCCATAACCTCCGGGATCTAATAGAGATTCGACCTACAACGCCAGTATTTCCCACACTGGACTTGACCGAGTCCATTTGTCCACAGGACGTTCCTCGATACATAACGCCAGACAGTATTCTTGATGACATCAAACGATCATCTCTACTACCACCATTAAGACGCTCCAGCAGAAGCCGTAAGGCACCCAACTGATAGATTTGAAACGATACTTCAATACACCCACAAGACGAATATGAACATTTCTCACGATGGACTGATAACACTGTTAATTGTTTCTGTATTACTTTTATCATTTTCACAGTGTACTTATTCTCACCACTTGTTATGTACAGTTTTCTTGCGGCCAATCTAGAAAACATATCAAATCAAAAGGGGGAGGATGTAGTGATCTGTACATCTGTACATACATCTGCACATACACCAGGGACTGCAGCACAGATGTAACAGCCATAGCATCACTAGAGGGCAGCATCAGAGACGGGTATAAAGGGTCGAAACCAAGGCAGGATCCACCTCTTTCAGAAGCACAGGGCTAGTGACAGCAGCACACAGAGACAGCTCAGCATAGACAGCTTACCTTAGCTTCACTGGTCATACCTCTTGACTGTATTATATCTAGTTAAGCTCTGGAAACAGAACAAACCCATTGAATAAAGTATTTGTGTTAACTGGAAGTCTACAGTCTTTATTCAGACTTAGAGAATAACCTAAACATGTGACAAGGATCCGCCTTTCAAGGCTTTGTTTGAATGAGAAGCATCCTGATTAAAATTACTGGGCGGGATTCGCCATTTGCCGACATTGAAATCGCGAAACGCAATCGAGCGGAGAATATGTTGACGCCAAAATTGCGATGGATGCCTATTTCACACAAAATCGTGATTTTCTGTCACCTCAACAGCTGTGTCAATGCGTACTGGAACGCATGTACCTGGAACGGTATTCTCCGGGGCCTTCGCGCTGCTCCATCTCTGATGGGCGGAGTTCCCGATGTCGTGGTTCACTTGTGCTTTTAAAAATCGCGAAACCAGCATGGTGGTTGCTGAGGGAGAGCGAGGGGGTACGGGCCACAGTTTGCTGACAGTTGTGATGGTGGCCGGGGGGCTTCTGCCAGGGCCAGAGAAGGTAGTAGGGGTGGGCTGTAGGGTCGGGGTGGAAGGGCATGGAACACTATTGCCGCAGACAGCAAGGCGGCCATGCCGTTGCGCATGCCACTGACTGCCCACTGTGAGCTCAGGGCCACGGGTCATATAGGTGTCCCTCCAGGTCACCCCCCGAGGTGCTCTCCAGCCCTAGCCAACCAACCAGCTGTATAGGCGCCCTCCAGCACAACCAGTGCCACCTTGTTGGCTGGGATGAGTGTGTGTGGAAATTGTAATGTGTTTGTGCGGCTGTAACTTGTCAGCCTCCCGAGTGTCAATCACGGACCAGGCGAGTCCCGCACCATTTTCCATTAGATTCGATTGTGTTCCACATGGCGCTAGTGATAGCCTCTTAACAGTAGCAGAATCGGTCCAGGTGTGGCGCCAGTTTTGCTGTTGTGCAAGTCCACAAATTCTGCGCCTAATGTATTAGTCTCATAAATGGAGAATCAGGCTGCCAATTTAAGGTTAAATTGGAGCTTTGAAGATGGGGGGCGGGATTCTCTGCTCCCGACGCCGAAATCGCAGCCGGCGCCAGGGCGGAGAATCCATTTCCCCACAAGGAATCGAGATCGGCGCCAGTTCCCCGATTCTGCGGGCCCCGAAAATCTGCGTACTCAGAGTGTCCGCCGCGCCGCACATCACCTACTTGCGGCCATTGCTGGAGGCCCGCTCCGTCATTCTCCACCCCCAAACGGAAGAATTCCACTCATGGTCCTGCCGGTCGGGAAACTAGCATGGCGGCTGCAAACTCAGTCTGCGGCAACCCTGGTCGGGGGCGGGCCTATCAGAGGGCAGGGGGGGCCTTATATGCGGCCAGACAATGTTTGGCGGGCGGTCAGGGTTGGGCGCGTGTTCGATCAGGGGGTCTATTTCTAATGTCCAGCTCTGCGGTCTGAGTCTGCCATGGAGCACAGCGTGGCTGCTGGAGGTTGCCGTCACGCGCATGCACGGCCTCCGACCCGGAAGTGCGGGGCCTGTACCTGCAGCAAAAGCTGCTGGTTTTACGCCGGGGCCCTGCTAGCCACCTGCAGGGCTAGGAATATGTGGCCCTTTCACGCCAGTTTTTCTGACGTGAAAGTCCACAGTTTTTACGATGGTGTGGGGACATAGTCCCAAAAACAGAGAATCCAGCCCGGGATGTCAGCACAAGTGAATCTGTCATAAAGGAAATTCAGGCTAATGTGCTATTTCAGTAACGTTGCTGCGATTTGTGTCCTTTCTAATTAACTGTCACAGAAACAAAACAGGTGAAGAGGGCACTCAGTAGAGTGCCTACCTCTACCGCACTGTGTTATCTCAATGTTATTCGAATTATGCAGCTCTTCCTTGAGGCCTTGATCTGCTTGACTGTTGCTTTGTAAATTGTTCTTCTTTGGGCACAATGTTTTACAATTCTTGTGATCCAGACTCTCCAACCTTCATGGTTCTTGATAACAGCCAGCATGTCTGCTTTGTTGCACTCTGCAACGCCAAAGCAGAATGAAAAATATTTTTATTAAGAGCTTTCATCTCACTGAAGAGGCTTTAGGTGAATCCACACTCAATAACCTGTTCTGAAAGCTCTGCTCACATTTTGACAACTGTGAAAAATTCCACCATGTTAGCTGAGAGAATTCACAATATTCCAAAACAATTAACAACATTCCAAATAAAACAGCTCACAACGCTCTAAAAAAAAAAGTCATTTTTTTCCAACTCCCAATGTCACAAATTCCTTAAAAAAAATCCAGGATCCTGTTCCATATGTTTGTCAAAAACGAGCCAGTTATTCTTTGGGCCACACCTGACCTGTGTACCAAATTTCATGTAAATCTGTCCATTCGTTGTTGAGATGCATTGTATATGAACAGACAAACAGATTCACAAAGAGGCAAAATCATTACCTCCACCCATCTTTCATGTCCTCCTTTTGTGTCCAACTGCTCCACTCAGGCCAGTGCATTATTTACCTTAGACTCAAAGGTCTCAGTTTATGAATTTGTTCTTGAAACTTTATCCATTGGAAGCAATTTCAAGGGCCAGAATTCTACAGGAAGGTGCAAACATATGAATTACGAGCAAGAACAGGCCATTCAGCCCCTAGGGCACCTTCCTCCATTCAATATGACCATGGCTGATCTGATTGTGTCCCCAACACCATGTTCCTGCCTACCCCATATGCCCTTTGGATCACTTGCCAATCAAGAATCTATCGATCTCTGCCTTAAAAATATTAATTGACTCTTCCTCTACTGTTTCCTGGGGAAGAGAGTTCCACAGACTCATGGCCCATTGAGAGAAAACGTTCTCCTTATCTCCATTTTAAATGGAAGACCCCTTATTTTTAGACTGTGTCCCCAAATTCTGGCTTCTCTGACAAGGGGAAACATCCTCTCAGCATCCACTCTCGCAAACCCCCCTCAGGATCTTATTTATTTCAATAAGATCACCTCTCATTCTTCTAAACCCCAAAGGATACAGGCCCAGTCTGAACAACGTTTCTTCATAAAATAAGAACCCTTCTCAGGTGTCATTTGATTGAATCTTATCTGAACTAACCCTAATGCAATTATGTCCTTAAATAAGGAGACTACTTCACTTAGAAGTAGTGTCCTCTCTGCTAACCCAATCAGAAGACCGACAGCTTGGAAGTGCCGCTGATCGAGGTAGCTGCTTCTGAGGGTGCAGGAATAAGGAAATAGTGCCTCCATGCTGAGGCACCTGCAAAGGAAAGCTGATTTATTTTCTTTCTCATTCCAAAGCTAGGCCAACAGGCCACAGGGGTTACCCTACATCAGCGCATTTGTAGCTGTGGGTGATTCCATTGCCGTCAGGGGGACTGTCCATGTGCCATGGAGCAACCATTATAGTGCCTCTCAGCTCTGCCCAGGAGCCCGCTGGAAGGTCAGCAGGATTTACCTGGCTGGGCTCACCATGTGATGGCAGCGCGTCTTGACATTGGTAAAATGCTGGCGAGAGCAGGAAGTGGCCTTTAATTGGGCATAAACTGGTTTAATTGATCACTGAGTGGACAGCAAGGCTGCTGAGCTTCCTGTTGCTGGCAGTATCCCATGGCAACAGGAAGGTGTCGGTGGGCGTTCCATTCCGACGATTTCCGCCATCATTTTACTAGCCGTTTCGTCTCATCTCCCGAGGGCTGCAAAAATCCAGCCCAAGAATCTAATAAAATGAATAAATGGAAGATGATAGACTGTGGTAAGGTGGCATTTTTCATGTAAACTCCCAGTGGGTGAAACCAGGAACATGAAGTAAAAAGAAAAAATCCTTCTTGCTGTCACAAATGCATTGTACAAATGTGAGAGCAAAGCTGATTTAGAATTTTTAGTACAGATGCCTTCTCTTTTTCCCAGACTTGAAATTATTTCAGAAATTGCTTTTAGTATTTCTTTTTATCTCCATTAGTTGGACAAAAAGTGTTTGTGATATTCCTATGCTTCATTTCCCATCGATCTCATCAATATATTTATTTGATTCTCTTCTGCTTTGTTTATCAACTCTGACACCTGCCTGGGTATTTCACATTGGCTTATCCATTTGACTATTCATCAAGACGCAAGATTAACTTGCTCTGATGGGCTTAATTAAAATGACACCATCAGAGCCACACACGCATCATTTGTCATATTAGCTGAGAAATTCCTGTTGGAGATTGCTGCCTGTCAGATTCTCTCTGCAGCTATTCTGATCCAGTGGTACTTACACCATCCCTCACTCTTACTGTGTAGGTTAATTCCTTGGTTATTAAATGGCTTTCCTATGAAATTTCAATTTTCAATTTTCTTCTAAAGTACATGTCTCACCGATTCTGCGCGCAAAAAGATTTTAAAGCTGAGCTCATTTTGCTTGCGTCGGGTGGCAGAAGGGGAACTGCAGCTATTTCCTGCAGTTTGTGCAGTCAGAGGTTTCAGTGTAAAAGCAACAACAACTTGCATTTCTATCGCACCTTCACTGTAGTCAAATGTCCCAAGGCACTTCAGGGATTACCGTCAATGTTTACCCCATTGTTCGGTTTAGTGACACAAAATGAACAGGAGAATAGAAGGGTGCCAGACATATAAAGGCATCCTGTGGCACCTGCCACTGTACCAACTCTAGACCCAGGTTGCAGATAACTGAAAACCTTTGTGTCCAGTTTTAGTGGGCCACCTTAATAAAGCTATTCTGACTGCTTCAGATAACAGTATACCATCAGCACCATAAGTGTTAATGGTTTTCCAAGAGAGAGTCAGGCTGCATCTGTGAAGAAATGAAAGCAGGTTAATGTTTCAATTGATTACCTTTCATCAGCAAATAAGGACAGTGGTGTATTAATATGTTAATATGGAGAAATAGCCTCAATTAACACCATATAATCCAAGTGACAAAGGTGGAGGGAAAAAATAAACTTTATTTCAGAGAATCTGAGTTTGAGCCAAGCATTCACTTGGACATTCAATTGTCAGTGAGCATGGTAGCATTGTGGATAGCACAATTGCTTCACAGCTCCAGGGTCCCAGGTTCGATTCCTGACTTGGGTCACTGTCTGTGCGGAGTCTGCACATCCTCCCTGTGTGTGCGTGGGTTTTCTCCGGGTGCTCCGGTTTCCTCCCACAGTCCAAAGATGTGCGGGTTAGGTAGATTGGCCATACTAAATTGCCCATAGAGTCCAAAATTGCCCTTAGTGTTGGGTGGGGTTACTGGGTTATGGGGTTAGGGTGGAGGTGTGGACCTTGGGTAGGGTGCTCTTTCCAAGAGCAGGTGCAGACTCGATGGGCCGAATGGCCTCCTTCTGCACTGTAAATTCTATGATCTATGAAATTATACTTCTGCCAAATCATTAGGCAACACAGTGGGCCAGTGTTATGTTTTAGCTGTTCTACTCTTTCTTTACAATTGAAACAAAGGATGAAAAGGTTGCCACACTACAGGTTACTTAACCAGATCATCATACTTTATTAACGAGGTGTTGCTTGCTCACAGTCTTAGGTGGAAGGGAAATCTCCCGAATGCCTCTGATAATGTCACCACATAGTCATGTGACACATTCCTTAACAGCCAGTTTTCCATGTTTGAGGTAGAAATCAGGAGTTAGGAAATTTCCCTATGTCGTGATCCCGGCAGTGCTGGTCAGCAGGATTTCCAACCATCCCGGAGTCAGACCTGCCAGAGGCAGGCCAATAGGGAGGCAGTCATGTTAAAAGGCACTCCTCCATTGGGAAATATATTAGCCCAGTTCTGCAGATCAGTGTGAGTTCCCCCTCATCCTGATCCCCGATCCCGCAACCCATTCACCACCCACTCACCTCACGTTCTTCAACTCTTTTATCCCCTCACCCCAATCTCCCTCAAACCCCATACCCTCCTCAACCTCATGACCCCCACTTCTCCTCAATTCTGCAAAACCCACTTGAAGGTGGAGGGGGGGGGGGTGGATTCAGCGATGATACCTCTTAAAACTAAATAGTTAGCATGCCACTAAATTAGTTTTACATAAGTCACTTTATTAAGGATTGAGATTTTTAGGACATAGCAGTAATAAAGTAATCAACAGTGAAACAATCCAGGATGCTGGTTCTGTTGTTCTGTTTCTCACAAACAAACAGCACAGGATGTTGCGATTGTACATAGCTGTCAGGATGAGGATCCTGGCATCAATCATGGGTTGCTTGCGATTCTATTGGGTGAAGTTTAAACATTGCTTGCAATTCTATTGGGTGAGTTTAAACATAGTAGCTTCAAGGATTGAATCACATCCAACTGGGGAGGGCCATTGATTTTTGAATGTTGTATGTATGTTGAGTTTGTGTCTTTGTTCTGTAGAAGGGCCTTGGCAGCTTTCCAGGTCTTATCTCTCATGTACATGAAAGCAGGTTTGTAGAATATTAAACCGTCTTCGGATTGTTGATGTGTCTGCTGTTCTTTGTACTGAGTTGAGCCACAGGAGTAAAGCCCACATGGAAGCCAACTCAATACACAGGCCTTGAAACCGCTCCTACACCACTGACCTAGTATCCATTAAAAACAGAATTTAAAAAATCTATATCATATAGAAACCTTTGAAAAATTTGCCACAATAAACAAACTTACTTGAATAGCCACAATTTTATAAAACTCCTCTTTGGAAGCTCATAAATGTGTCAAAACAACAAGCTCACATTCATCTGGATAGCTGTGTAAACAAATGGTACTAAGCAGAATCTATCAGTGGTTTTAAGGAAATACAACATTCAAATTGGCATTCCTCTGAACAACTGTGTAACCAAACCCTTTTGAGCACAATTTATTAGAGCATATACAGACAGCAAAAAGTTCAGACAGTTGTCAAAAGTTTGAAGCAGCCAAAAAGAAGGCTGAACTAAACTTCAAGCACAAAAATGAAAGCAATGGGGCATTCATCATGATCATCCCTGAATTTCATACTGAGCTACCCTTTCAATATTGTATTGTAAAATGCAGAATTTCTCGTTTTCTAGTAGATGATCCATTCTAATGCATTTTTGATTTTTTTACTTTCACCCCATGCATTCTTTCCAGCTGGCCAGTTGTCAGAAGTAACAACCTGGCAACCATACTACCTAATGGTCACCTACCTTTTCAAGTCAAAACATGCTCCTCACTTACTGCAGTAAAAATAGATATAACTTTGGCAACAGTATTTCATAATGTCATGTAAAGTAGGCAACACCTTTTGTACAGACCTGGCATATAGTTGGTACTTCAAACTTTATTTCACCCTTAGTTTATGTCACTTCTCTGCTCGAGTGATTTCTGCCACCTACCAAAACCCGCCTGCCTCCATCAAAATTGCAGAAGTTCCAAAATGTTAATTTCCTCAATGGTGCCAGTAACATTGAGACAGCAGACCCCAGATCTGTCATTCTTGCGCCGATGAGAATTGCGGGAAGCTGAAAGAATGGTCCGATCCCAGATATAGGCTTGTCCAACATTTTTAAAGACCGCCCAATGCATTCTTCTCCAACATTGGGAGGGGGAAATCTAGCCATAATTTTAGTGCCACAAGTAATGCGCTGGGCATCAAAACAAAACGGAAGTCACAACTCAAAATAAATCCACAGCTACAATTTAGGAATCATAGGAGAAGAGCTGAAGTCTAGTCATAGTTCCATTCATTTATTTTCATTCAATCACAAGTAGGGAGTTAAAGCATGTGCATACATTTTCCATTCATATGCCATTTTATTTCTTATGTTCTTTGCTTAATAATCCATATACACCGTAAATTTATTGTACTTTCAATCAATTTGAAAACAATTAACAGTGTCTCTAGATTATTTGACAATGAAATAATTACCATGTGATTCAATTAGATATAATAAATGACAAGTCATTTTCAGTTCTGCTTGTTAACTTGTAAGAGACTCTACAGCTTCTGTTGCTGAACTGGACAAGCAAGGGATAAATCAGGTTTTAGATAGAATGAAGTTGAAACTTACAACAACAAAATTGCTCCTTGTAGTTCCACAATTTTGGCAGTTTGGGTATCATTTTGGTGACAAAATAGTGTCCCTGCCGTGAGAATTCAATTTTGCCATCAACTGTGCCAATTGCCATCTTGACAAATGTGTTTGTGTAGGAGGTAGGAGCATACATGGGAAACACACAGAGTAAGCTGATTGTGACATAAATCAATGTGTTATACTGATTAGATGCCTGCAGTGCCATGTTCAACTTGGAGCTCCATTTACTGCATTTCCTTGAAACACTTCCATCCTGTTGAACAGGAAACAGAAATCAGGAAGTCAGAGCCGTTGGCAGTGGCAGGGTTTCCCCAACCACCTACACATCATTGTATATCCCGAAACCTAAATCTGCACTTTTACCACTCTCCTCTCTTCCTCTGCCACTTTTGTTGCTTCCCCTGTCCCTCTCCTCTCTTGCCCTGTGATGCCTCATTGCCTCTGTCCCATTCCTGTCATTGGTCCTTTTTACTCTCTGCCGACCATTCTGGAAGTGAGACAGTGGCATGGGATGACAGGGAAGGGGGGATGAGTGGAGAGCAGTGAGAGGAGCAGAGGAAATGAGGGGATCGGTGAGGGGAGTGTGAGAAAGACGATACATGTGGATCTTTGCCTCCCTTAAGCTGAGCTGGGTCAGTAGTATCCATGACCTCACATCCCCAGAGTTGCTGAAAGTGGGCTCAGGAGAAAGAACAGGAAACTGGAGATGATGACCTGCTCTGTGGGAGGGTTGTACCCATCATGAAGCCCTCTCAAGGACCGGGGCACCGCCTACTCAGTCTACCAGCTGAACTGTATATTTTTGAGGTGGCAACGATGTCTGATGTGCCAGCTATACCTTCAAAGCAAGCCTCGCTTATCATATTGGAATAGCCGTCGCTATGCTTTTTTAGTGATCAGCGTGAATGTTGACGAGGATCACTTGGGGCAGCACGGTGAAATGGACATGGTCCCACATGGCGGGTCCTTGCTGGTAGGCTGTCTAGTGGAGACCACGGGGGGGTGCGGGGGGATCCAGCCCCGGGGAGGGCCCCCATGGTGGCCTGGTCCGCGATCGGGGCCCACTGATCTGTGGGCGGGCCTGTGCCGTGGAGGCACTCCTACCTTCCGCGCCGGCCTCTGTAGGGCTCCCCCATGGCCGGCGCGGAGAAGAAATCCCCTGCGCATGTGCCGGTTGGCGCGGCACCAACCTCTCCGGCGCCGGTCTAGTCCCCGGAAGTGCGAAGGATTCCGCAACTTCCGGGTGGCCCGACGCCGAAGTGGTTTGCGCCGTTCTTGCCGCTGGCGTCGGGCCATCCCACCGATTGCGGCAGAATCCCACCCAATATGGTCCATTAAGCTGTTCTATTTGGCTCATGTTTGATTGGGGAAGATTCCATTAAGAGGGTTCAGTGAGCGTGCAGATTTCTGCAAGGTGCAACCCCTCCAACCGCAGCTTGTTTCTCTCCTGAACTTGTTGTCGGTCAGCTCAGCAAACATGGGTGAGAATCAGGCTGCGATTGGAGAAGCAGCAAACACCAGGAAATGCGAGCATGTGAAGATAGACACTGTATCTGACCGCTTTTCCGCAACTCTACTCCAGCTTCCAATGCTTGTTACCGGTGCCAGCGCTTTTCCTTCCCACATCTTTACCGGCTTCTACACCGCTACCACCTCTGCGTTCCCCCCCAGCCCACAATCCCCCAAGCGTTCTTAGTCTCTGCCAACTTCCCTAAGTCCCTCCCTGCTCATGGCACTCCTCTCCTTAGAATCCCTACAGTGCAGAAGGAGAGTTGGTCCAGACTCTGGAACAGCATCCCACATAGACACATGCCACAACCCAAGCCCCAGCCTCATAACTCCACCTAACTTGCACATCTTCAGACACCAGGGCCGGATTCTCCCGCACCAGCAGGAGAACCAGCGCCAACCACTCCCGAATTCTCCGCATTTTCGGGGCCGAGGTAGACGCCGGAGTTTGCGCATGCGGCAAAAGGTCGGCGCGTTCTTGTACATGCGCAGAACAGCCGGCGTGGTTCCACGCATGCGCAGACCGGCCGGCGTATTTTGGCGCATGCGTGGAGGCGTCTCTTCTTTGCACCGGCCATGATGGAGCCCTACAGGGGCCGGCGCGGAAGGAAGAAGTGCTCCCACAGAACAGGCCCGCTTGCAGCGGTGGGAACCAATCGCGGGCCAGGCCACCGTGGGGGCCCCCCCTGGGTTGGATCCCCCAGCGCCACCCCCACCCCCCGAGGACCACCCCCGCCAACTTACCTGCCAGGTCCCGCCGGTACGTGAGTTCAGTGATTCACGCCGGCGGGATTGGCCAAAAACGGACAGCCGCTCGGCGCATTGGGGACCGGGAATTGGCGGGGGGGCCGCTGCCAACGGCCCCCGACTGGCGTGGCGTGAATCCCGCCCCGGCCCGAAAAACGCTGACGGAGAATACGGCCGGCGGGTCTGGATTCGCACCCCCCCCCCCCCCCCCGGGGACTCTCCGACCCGACGGGGGTCGGAGAATCCCACCCCACGGGTCAATTTTAGCATGGCCAATCCACCTAACCTGCACATCTTTGGACAGTGGAAAGAAACTGGAGCACCAGGAAAAAACCCACGCAAAAAGGGGGAGAACATGCAAACTCCACACCGACAGTCACCCAAGTTCTATCAACTGTGCCACTGTGCTGCCAGCAGCTACCCGCATTTGAGGATCGTTAGGCTTCAGGCCTGTAGCGCACAAAGACTCCGAGAGACGAATAGAGTGAAGTCGATGAGGCTTTATTAAGCGTGACTGTTCCCCCGCAGTTCAGTAGTAGACTGCCTGCGGGGGAGGACTCCAGGTACTTATACTCCGCCTTCAGGGCGGAGCTAGAGGTCAACGTCCAACCAGGACCCGGGATCTGTCAGCCAATGACATCATGGCTTCACAGTCCCACATGACCCCTAATGAGTACTACCACATTCACCCCTTGTTAAAAATGAACTTGGCGGGGTGATGCTTCGCATGGTGGTAAGGGTTTACAAGGCTGGTCCTGGGAGGAAAACTTTTGCATGTTATTACAGTATGTACAAGGTTTTTTTTTTGTTTCAAACTATTTACAGTAATCGTCAGGAAAAGACAAAATGTTCTCGGTAAAAGTCCACATTGTACTGTTAGATCGACGCCACGAGTCGGTCGGGCGGTCTGGTCGTCCGTGTCGATCGCCTCGGCCCCGGTGGTGGTGCTTGTTCCGGTGTTGTCGTCTCCGGGAGCCTTACGGTTTCAGCTTGGGCTTCATTCCCGGTCGGGCCTGGGAGGAAGACTGATCCTCCTGGGAAGGGGGCGGTTGCCGGGTGCGGCGGTGGCAGGAAGGGGGGGGGGTTGGGTGATTGGTGTCGGGGGGTGTGTGTGTTGCCGGCGGGCGCCAGATCTCGCAGGGAGACCGTGTCCTGTCGGCCGTCGGGGTACTCCATGTAAGCGTACTGCGGGTTCGCGTGGAGGAGGTGAACCCTTTCGACCAACGGGTCCGACTTGTGCGCCCGCACACGCTTTCGGAACAAGATGGGTCCTGGGGCCGCCAGCCAGGTCGGCAGCGACGTTCCAGAGGAGGACTTCCTGGGGAAGACAAGGAGGCGCTCATGAGGCGTTTGGTTAGTGCTAGTACACAGTAGTGACCGGATGGAGTGGAGGGCATAAGGAAGGACCTCCTGCCACCGTGAAACTGGGAGGTCCCTGGACCGTAGGGCTAGTAGGACGGTCTTCCAGACCATGCCGTTCTCCCTCTCTACTTGCCCGTTCCCCCGGGGGTTGTAGCTGGTCGTCCTGCTCGAGGCTATACCGTTGCTGAGCAGGAACTCATGAAGGAGGACCCCCTGTCGCTGTGGACGTATGCGGGGCAACCGAACAGTGTGAATATGGTGTTCAGGGCTTTAATGACTGTGGCCGCGGTCATGTCAGAACAGGGGATGGCGAATGGGAAGCGGGAGTACTCGTCCACCACATTAAGGAAGTATATGTTGCGGTCGGTGGAGGGGAGGGGTCCTTTGAAATCCAGACTAAGGCGTTCAAAGGGGCGGGAAGCCTTAATCAGGTGCGCACCATCCGGCCTGAAAAAGTGCGGTTTGCACTCTGCGCAGATGTGGCAGTTCCTTGTGACTGTACGGACCTCCTCTAAAGAGTATGGGAGGTTGCGGGACTTGATAAAGTGGTAAAACCGAGTGACCCCCGGGTGGCAGAGCTCCTCGTGGAGGGTTTGGAGGCGGTTAATTTGTGCGTTGGCACATATGCCGCGGGATAGGGCATCGGACAGCTCGTTCAGCTTTCCGGGACGATACAAGATCTCGTAGTTGAAGGTGGAGAGCTCGATCCTCCACCTTAAGATCTTGTCGTTTTTGATTTTGCCCCGCTGTGCATTATCGAACATGAAGGCTACCGACCGTTGGTCCGTGAGGAGAGTGAATCTCCTGCCGGCCAGGTAATGCCTCCAATGTCGCACAGCTTCCACTATGGCTTGGGCTTCCTTTTCCACTGAGGAGTGGCGGATTTCTGAAGCGTGGAGAGTTCGGGAGAAAAAGGCCACGGGCCTGCCCGCTTGGTTAAGGGTGGCCGCTAGAGCTACGTCGGAGGCGTCGCTCTCGACCTGGAAGGGGAGGGACTCGTCGATGGCGCGCATCGTGGCCTTTGCGATATCCGCTTTGATGCGGCTGAAGGCCTGGCAAGCCTCTGTCGACAGAGGGAAGGTCGTGGTCTGTATTAGGGGGCGGGTCTTGTCTGCGTACTGGGGGACCCACTGGGCGTAGTATGAAAAGAACCCCAGGCAGCGTTTCAGGGCCTTTGAGCAGTGTGGGAGGGGAAATTCCATGAGGGCGCGCATACGTTCGGGGTCGGGGCCTATTATCCCATTGCGCACTACGTAGCCCAGGATGGCTAGCCGGTTGGTGCTAAAAATGCACTTGTCCTCGTTGTACGTGAGGTTCAAGGCTTTAGCGGTCTGGAGGAATTTTTGGAGGTTGGCGTCATGGTCCTGCTGATCGTGGCCGCAGATGGTTACATCGTCGAGATACGGGAACGTGGCCCGCAACCCGTGTTGATCAACCATTCGGTCCATCTCTCGTTGGAAGACCGAGACCCCGTTTGTGACGCCAAATGGGACCCTTAGGAAATGGTATAATCGCCCATCTGCCTCGAAGGCTGTGTACTTGCGGTCACTTGGGCGGATGGGGAGCTGATGGTAGGCGGACTTGAGGTCCACGGTGGAGAAGACTTTATATTGGGCAATCCGATTGACCATGTCGGATATGCGGGGGAGAGGGTACGCGTCTAGTTGTGTGTACCTGTTGATGGTCTGGCTATAGTCTATGACCATCCTTTGCTTCTCCCCTGTCTTTACTACTATCACCTGTGCTCTCCAGGGACTATTGCTGGCCTGGATTATGCCTTCCTTTAGTAGCCGCTGGACTTTGGACCGAATGAAGGTCCGGTCCTGGGCGCTGTACCGTCTGCTCCTAGTGGCGACGGGTTTGCAATCCGGGGTGAGGTTTGCAAACAAGGACGGGGGTTGCACCTTGAGGGTTGCGAGGCCGCAGATAGTGAGTGGGGGTATTGGGCCGCCGAATTTGAAGGTTAGGCTCTGTAGATTGCACTGGAAGTCTAATCCCAGTAATGTGGGGGCGCAGAGTTGGGGAAGGATGTAGAGCCTGTAGTTTTTGAACTCCCTCCCTTGCACCGTTAGGGTAACTATGCAGAAGCCTTTGATTGTACGGAGTGGGATCCTGCAGCTAGGGAAATCTTTTGTGCGCTGGGATGGGTGGTCAAAGAACAGCGTCTTACTTGTCGGGGTGGATAAAGCTCTCCGTGCTCCCGGAGTCGACTAGGCATGGTGTCTCGTGCCCGTTTATCAGCACCGTTGTCGTCGTCTGGAGTGTCCGGGGCCGAGCTTGGTCCAGTGTCATTGAAGCGAGACGTGGTTGTAGTAGTTGAGCGTCTTCTTCGAACCCCGTGGAGCCATCGACACTGGGGTCCGTTGTTGCCGTCCAAGATGGCGTCGGGGTGAACAAGATGGCTGCCCCCATGCATCGCACATGGCTGGGGCGTCACAAGATGGCGGCGGGGGTGGACAAAATGGCCGCCCCCATGCGTCGTACAGGTCTGGGGCGGTCCAAGATGGCGGCGCCCTTCCTCCCCTCGTGGTGGCCGGGACCCAAAATGGCGGCGTCTGCGGGTCGCACATGGGGCCCTGGGGGGGTTGGGGAGCGTTAGGAACGCGCGCGGACAGCGGTGGTCGGGACCCAAATTGGTAGCGCCGGCGGGTCATACGTGGGGCGCGGGGGGGGGGGTTTGGGGGGCGTTAGAGACGCGCAGAACTCCCTCTTCTCCGGGGAGAGCGGTGGTCGGGACCCAAAGTGGTAGCGCCGGCGGGTCATACATGGGGCGCGGGGGGGGGGGTTGGGGAGCGTAAGCGGTGTGCAGGGCTCCCTGTTCTCCCGGGACAGCGGTGGTTGGGACCCAGAGCGGCTGCGCCTTCGGGTCGTACATGGGGCGCTGGGGGGGTTGGGAGCGTAAACGGCGTGCAGGGCTCCCTGTTCTCCCGGGACAGCGGCGACCTCGCGGGACCGGCACACAGCCGCGAAATGGCCCTTTTTCCCGCAGCTCTTACAGCTCGCTGCGCGGGCCGGGCAGCGCTGCCGGGGGTGTTTCGCCTGGCCGCAGAAATAGCAGCGGGCGCCCCCGGTGCGACTTGGCGTTTGGACCGCGCAAGCCTGTGGGGTGTCCGGGGGGGGGGGGGGTTTGTCGCGACGGGTACGTACGGAGCCCAATGGGCTGCCACGCAGTCGGGGCCGTAGGCGCGGGTATTTTGCGCGGCCCGTCTAGGGAGGCTGCTAGGGCCCGTGCCTCTGAGAGTCCTAGCGACTCTTTTTCTAGAAGTCTTTGGCGAATTTGGGAGGAGTTCATAACTGCCACAAAAGCATCGCGCATTAACATGTCCGTGTGTTCATTTGCGTTCACCGACGGGCAGCTGCAGGCTCGTCCCAAAATTAGTAGCGCGGCGTAGAATTCATCTATCGATTCTCCGGGACTTTGCCGTCTCGTTGCGAGTTGATAGCGAGCGTAGATCTGGTTTACTGGGCGGACATAGAGACTTTTTAGTGCTGCGAACGCCGTCTGGAAATCCTCTGCGTCTTCGATGAGAGAGAAAATCTCCGTGCTTAACCTCGAGTGCAGGACCTGTAGTTTTTGGTCTTCTGTGACCCGGCCGGGGGCCGTTCTGAGGTAGGCCTCGAAACAAGTCTGCCAGTGCTTGAAAGCTGCTGCCGCGTTCACTGCGTGGGGGCTGATCCTCAGGCATTCCGGGATGATCCTGAGCTCCATAGTCCTTTAGTCACGCTTAATAAATTGTAGCGCACAAAGACTCCGAGAGACGAATAGAGTGAAGTCGATGAGGCTTTATTAAGCGTGACTGTTCCCCCGCAGTTCAGTAGTAGACTGCCTGCGGGGGAGGACTCCAGGTACTTATACTCCGCCTTCAGGGTGGAGCTAGAGGTCAACGTCCAACCAGGACCCGGGATCTGTCAGCCAATGACATCATGGCTTCACAGTCCCACATGATCCCTAATGCATACTACCACAAAGCCTAGCTGCTGCAGTTGTCTCCTCCACTTCCATTGTACCTCCCACCCCCAACCAATGAAGTGAATTTGAGTGAGGGAGGGTGTGAGTGACTGAGTGAGTGAGTGAGTGAGGTCTGTGTGAGAGAGAGAGAGATGTGTGTTTGTGTGTGAGAAACAGATGTGCGTGTCAGGGAGAGAATGATAGGGGGCCGTATTCACCTTTTTTGAGACTACCTGCGGAGGAACTGTACCGTTTAACGACAAAAAAAATCAGACCCGATCCCGCAACAGGTGATGGGTGAGCAGCTGCAGCACATAAAAGCCCCAGCTCCCACGATAAAAACAGTTGGAGAATGGCTGTGTCCATGGCCGTGCATTCGCACGCCAAAGCGGTCGCACCATAAAACATGGCGCCAGCAGTGCACGGACTTGACCTGCGAGGTAATGCCCACTAGCCAGCCCCTGATCACCCCCCACCAGTCCCCCCAGCCATCGCGGGAGTCCTCCCGGCCAGCAGCACAGCCCCCGCCTGACTGTGGCAGTGCAGAACACAGTCCGCAGCTGCCACGCCGTATTCCCAACTGCTGAGACCACACGTGATCCGCGCGGTCGGGGACTCAGACCATCGGGGGCAGAGCATCAGGGGTGGGCCTTCAGATGGCACATGAATGCCTTCCCAATGGCGACGCAATGATGCCACTTCAGTGGGGGGGGGGAGGATACAAAACTTCGTCAAACAGGCACCGCTCCTGATTTCGGTGTCAGAAGAGATTCTCCCCCAATCACCGATTACAAATTCAGCATCAGGGGAACAGTGAATCCCGCCATGTTCTGTGAGTATGCCATTTTGGGTGTGTGTGTATGTGTTTGTGAGGGGGTGAGATGAAGAGAGAGAGTGTGTATGAGAGAGAGTGAGTGAGGGAGCTGTGTGCACGTGTGAGAGAGAGAGGGAAGTTTGTTTGTGTGAGAGACCGAGACGGGTATGTGCGCATGTGTTTGGCTGAGACGGAGGGGTGAATGTGTGTGTGTGAGAGAGAGAGGAATTAGAGGAGCGAAGGGTCTCTGTCTGGCTCACTCCCAGTCTCATGTTTCCGGTTCGCCCACACACCGACAGGCAAACTCATCCACACTAAGTGGGGGGTGAGGATGAGTAAGTGAGTGAGTGAGTACCCTGAGACTGGGAGTGAGCTGGACAAAAACATTCTCATTCTTTCACACGCTAATGGTCAGCTTTATTGATTTTTTTTTAAAATTAGCAATTATTTTGTGATTATTTTTGCTCAGAACGATGGTTTTTATTCATTCATTGGAGTTTTGTAAAATTAATCCTTAATGTTGTGCCAATCTTTCCAAAATTTGCTCGTCCGCGCACCCAATGTGAGAAAAATGAAATGTGCCCCTCACCCACCCCATGAAAAGGCCGGACAAGCCTGATCAACTTCATTTACAGTTAGATTTACAGCATGCAGCAATAGCACACCAGAATGGGAGACACAAGAACTAACTAATTTCACCTTCCAGGCTCATCAGTAAATCTCGTTGGTACTGGTGCAGCTTGACGATTGAGGCCTTCCACCGGGGCACAGAGGCAAGACAGGGTGGGTGAGGTTATTAGGAGAAAGGGCAATAAGGGGTCGAAAGGACATCACTATGATCTGCAGTTGTAACTTAGAGTCAGGTTGAGAACCTCCTTCCAATTCCACCAAATAGTTTTTGGAGTTGGTCTGAGCAAGCTCAAAATGGATTCAGAAATGAGTACATTGACATCAAATGAATCCTGCAGTCATTACAGGCAGTTACCATGGCAGCTTAAAAAAATGCCCGCAAAAATTCAGAAGATTGGGCTTTGACTTCTTTAACGCATAATTGGTTATCATGGCACCTGTTTTAAGCACAGTAAACAGGCAATCATGTTAAATTTATTCTCTCAAACTTTCAAATCTTCAACTTAGAGTTTGCATTCTTGTCTCTGACTCAGAAGTTGCCAGGTTAAAGCCGAACTCCAGACAGTCCAGGTGAATGGATACCAGAGTTCCATCTTTAAATCCTGGGTTGACTTCCAGACAAGTGACATCGTGAGCGGGATTCTCCGGTCGATGACGCCAAAATCGCATCTGGCGATCGGCCGGAGAATACTCGTTTCCGTCCAAATCGGGGGAGGTCCCGCTTTCACGATGCTCCGCCCCCTCCAAAATGGCATACTCGCAGAACATGGCGCGCACGGTATTTATGACATCAAGACGTTGCCTGAGGCCCACCCTCCAATGCTCCCCCCCACACCTCACCAGCCGGGTTCCCGATAGCGTCGGCTGCATGTGCTATCATCCGTCGGGAACTCAGCGTGGCGGCTGCAGACTCAGTTCAGCGCCGCCAGTCAGGGGCAGATCTGCAGGCAGGGGGGACTTCGTCAGGGGCTGGGGGCACTGTTGGTGGGTTGGTCCAGGGCTCGCGAGTCGGCCAAATGGGGGACACTATTTTGCAGACTAGGTATGTGCGCGGCCGACACCATGTTGCACAGCGTGGCCGCTGCAGGTCGCCGCCATGCGCATGCACGATCACGGAACCGGCAATTCTCCGGGCCATAATAGCAGCTAAAGCCGGGCGCTGTACGCTGCCGGCATGCTAGCCCCCAGCCAAATCGAATGTTCAGTCGTAAAACGCCACCGTTTCCACGCCGGCCTGAGGACATTGCCTCAGAATCGGAGAATCCAGCCCCATGAGTGTGAGTGGTCACCTTTCTCTCACATGGATTGTGGGAGCCTATAAGACTCTGCTCTCAGATAGGCTAGTACAAATCTGGTTACCGGCATGGAGGCGGGGTTGTTACATTTCTGTTAATTGATTTGAGAATCCTTCCACAATTTCATACTCTTCTCCAAGAAAAGTATGAAGACATAGGGCAGATGTCATCATATGAAATGAAGATAACCTCTGGACCTAGACTTGTGTCTTGCTCAGACTTTTCGTATTAATTGTCATGATATCCACATCAGCATATCATGGTGCAATCACACACACACTGATGGACCAGCAGTTGGACCAACCAGCACACACATAACATCGCAGCCAATCACCAGTGAGAGCACACGCACTATAAAACAGGGAACACCACAGATCCCGCTCATTCTACCAGGAGCTAGCTCAGAGCACAGAGCTCACAGCGCGCCACTCAGACATAGACCATGTGCTGAGTGCCTCACTAAGATAGTGATAGGGCTGGGTCCACAGGTAAGCCTGTGAAGCACCTACCCAAGCCAGCAGTTAGTTGTTACTATTGTTTAGACAATAAAACAGAGTTGTACCATCTACAGCCGTGTTGGATCATTTGTGCATCAGAACACCCAACGCGACATCAATGGCTTCCAATCTCTGATAGTGCTGGAGCCCAAAGTGAAATGGATGATGGCTCAATCCTGCTCCAACTGAATATCTGCCAACATTAGATAAACTGTGTGGTGATTTCCACAGACATCTACTTTCTGTAGAGTGATTGCTCATTCTGGTTTGGTTTTAAGAATATTGGGCCTGGCATTCTTTGGAGATTTTCCAAGTCTCTTGGTCGAATCATGGCAGGAAACTGACAGAACGCTGGGCAAATATACAATTATTTTCAACCACTTACATCATTTTCCAATAGATCCCACCAGTGCCTTATTTATGAGGGGAGATGGAAGGAAGTCACTGACTCTTCAGGGCTTGACTGAGATCCTGAAAGATATTTAACCTGTCTACCCTGGGAGTGTTTGATTCCAACTTTGTATATAAATAGAAAGTCATTTTGCATCAATGAGATTTTTCATTTTCATTAGGGATAAGAACATAAATTATTGAAAAAGGTCTTTATGCATGTTATACCCAATACATTGCAAATGGAAATCAAAGCTGATAACTACCTTTAATTCCACACAACTAAGAAAAATCACAACTCATTTTCAATATGCATTTCAAGCATTAAGCAATAAGTGTGCAGACTACAGAAAAATGCATCAATTTATAATTCTGACACTGCCTGATTATTCAAATACATTTGCATGGTTAAGTCCAGTCAAATGTCGATTAGTGGCTGGATAACGAAATATTGTGCCAAATTGCTTTCATTGAACAACTCAAGGATAATGTATCCTACCAATTGTCACAATGCTAGAAATGCCAGGTCCGTGTTCTTGATTTGGGTTAAAACTTTATTCTTTGATCATGAGAACTGAAGATAAAATTGAAAATTATCAAGTACTAAATGCCATTAAGCTTCATCAGTTTATTTCTGAAGTAGATTGCTGAAATGCTTTACTGTGTCAGAATCCATTATGACTGTTGTTATTAGCATTAATGAGCAAGTTAATGTGACCTTTAGGACTCACTTTGCATCTCAAATGAAGGCAGAAGTTCATCCTGTTATGACTTTAATGTCACTGAGGGCAGAAGTCCATCCTGTTATGTCTTTAATGTCACTAAGTAAAAATGTTTAATGAATCAAATTAGAAGTGGAAATATTAGAATGATGAGGCTCAGGGGTGCATGATTTTGTTTTGTTCATTGATGGGATGTGGGCATCATTGGCAGGGACAACATTTATTGACCATCCCTCACTGCCATCAAGAGGGTATTTGAGTGTTAACCACATTGCTGTGGATCTCGAGACCAAGTAAGGATGAAGGATGACAAATTTTCTTCCCTGAACATCATTAGTGAACTAGGTTTTTTTTTTTTTTACCACAATTGACAATGATATTATGGTCATCATTTGACTTGTAATTCCAGATTTTTACTGAATTCAAATTTCACCATCTCCATGGCGGGATTTGAACCCAGGCCCCGGTAGTATTGTGCTGGGTCTCGAGATTACTAGTCGAGTGACAATACCACTATACCACCATCTCCCCGGAATTCACTATTCCACCGCCTCCCCTGGAGGCACAATTAGGGAAGACGGTGGCATAGTGGTATTGTCGCTAGCCTGGTAATCCAGTGACCCAGGCATAACGCAATGTGGTTCAAATCCCACCACACCATCTGGTGAAATTCAATTAATAAATCTGAAATATAGTTATCATTGGTGATTGTAATAATCCATCTCGTTCACTAATTCCCTCTAGCGAAGGAAATCTGCCATCCTTACCTGGTCCACATGTGACTCCGGACTCACAGTAATGTGACTGACTATTAACTGCTCCGTCAGTTCAAGGGCAATTAAAGATAGGCAACTGAATGCTGGCCTTACAAGTGACACATTCATCCCAATAAAAAAAATGTTCATGCATCCATGAATTTGCTCAATAATACAAAATAATAATATTGTGGCTGCTGGCAAATTAAACTAAAATTACTCAGCAGGCCTATCAACATTTGCGGAGAAAGAAACCTAAGTGACACTTCAGGGGCAAGATTCTTCTTCGGCCGACGCCGGAATCGGGAAACACAATTGGGCAAAGAATCGTTTCCAATGCCGAAATCGCGGCAGGTGCCGATTTCACACCAAATTGCAATTCTCTGTCACTTCGACTGCGGCGTCAATGCATTCCAGAACGCAGTAATGTAAATGCCACTGGCATATCATTAACGGGCCTGGTATTCTTTAGGGCCTCCGCAATTTTCCGCCTCCAATGGGCCAATCCTGATGGCAAGGTTCATTTGTGCTATTACAAATCGTGAAACGGGTGCCTTGGTGGCTGAGGGAGAGAGAGGGGGCACGGAAAGTGTCCAACATCGCCATATTTGCTGACAGTTGTGCCCCTGGCCGGGGGGCTTCTGTCATGGCCGGGGGGGGTAGCGGGGTCTAACCAGGAGGTGGGTTGTGGGGACGGGGTGGACAGGCACGGAACACCATTGCTGCAGCCTGCAAGACAGACATGGAGCTATGTACATTGCTAACAGCCCACTGTGAAGTTAGTAAAAGGTCAGATTGGTGTTCCCCTCAGGCCAACCCCCCCCCCCCCCCCCAAGGTTCCCTCTGGCTCCAGCCGACCTATCAGCCATATGAGTGTGCTCCAGCACAACCAGTGCCATCTTGTTGGCTGGGATGGTGTGTGTGGGCAGTGAAGTGTATATATGCAGCTGCAGCTTGTTGGCCTTCTGAGTGTCAATCATGGACCTGGCAAATCCAGCACCGTTTCTCATCAGAATCTATTATGTTCCACGTGGCACCAGTGCTAGCCCCTCAACGGTCGCTGAATCAGTCCAGGTGCGGCACCAGTTTTGCTGTCGTGGAACTTCATGAATCCTGCCCTGGCATCAACTCTTAGTCTCAGAAAGGGAGAATCCAGCCACAGGTCTGTGACCTTTTCATCAGAACTGCAAAAAGCTAGGGTTGGAGTAGGTTTTGAGCAAACAAAAAATGGCCGAGGGTGGGTAGGGAAAATGACAAGAGGTTTTGTAGTGTCAAATCAAAGGGGGTGGTAATACCACAAGTGAAGAAGGATGTGTCTCGAGGAAGTGGGAATAGTAGATGGTCTGAATTCAAATTAATTTCAGAAAAAGTAGAGAGAAAAAAACATAAAACAAAAGGGAGGACAGTTTATGATCTAAAATTGTTTAACTTTGTGAATTTTACATCATTTCTCTATTTCATTTATTACATTTCATTTTCCTCAATTCTGGTGGAAGGTCATCGATTTGAATGATAACTCCCACAGATATGTACATACATATGTACAAATATAATATATGTCCGGTATATATATATCTAATATCTACATACATGCTTTAGTCAGTGCATCTTCAATCTATGTGAAAGGTGGGGGTGGCAAGAAAGGTTCGGACGTAACTGGACAATTGCAGATTTATATCCAGGTTTTAGCTTCAGCAACACCCCGGATCATGTACAATGACATTGTATGTAATTTGATATTCTCTCCAGACTTCACCTAATAATTAGATTGTTCATAGAAACATAGAACTGTATCAGAATGAAAGTGTTTCAGTGCTGTGCATCTGGTAGGTCGCAGTGTCGATGGACGAGAATATCCCATGCTATCTCTAAAACGTTTCATCACTTTTGTCCCTGACCTTATTCCTATATTTTCAGACACCTTTATCCCCATCTGTCTGCTTTAGCAATTCTACGCATATGTGGTATCATCAAACAAACGTGATTTGCTAATTTTTACGCGATAGCTGGAATAAGATTTGTTTCAGAAATGATAAAACTATTTGAACTCTATAAGCAGTGGGGAAATCTTCATTCTCGCCCCTTGTTCTGAGTATCTTCACAGGGCAGATCCTCAATGCCTGAACGATAAGACACGCCGCAGTAATCATCAAATTGGAAATTAATCATGGAGGCGTTTTAAGATAATGATGAGGACTTTGAAATGTCCCAGTCAGCTCTTCCTCAGCAACCTGGCTTGGAGATGAAAGACCCAGATCCCTTTTAGAAGCGATCTGATTGTCACGTTCATTTTAAATCGGAGCTGGAAGATGTCCAACTCAGCAGCTGGGTGAGAAGGACTCACAGCAGAGGCAGGACCTCTAGAGGCCACAAGGGCTAGGATTTAATGACAGCCAATGGCACGTTGACTAGAGCGGAACAGCTGCTTGAGCTGCCCGAAATAGCCGGCCTGCTTATTAGAGTTCAAATGGCACCTCTATAATAGACATATGGCAATGACAAATGGTTAGCTCCCGTCTGTCCCAGATAAGCAAGGACAATGTAAATGGGGGGGAACAATGCCACGCACTATGTAAAGTAATGAAAGAGGAGCAGTCTTTACACCTTCCTGCTTCATTTGAGGCTGTGCCTTTCCTGGTGCACTTGTTACCCTGCAAATGCCCTGTGGGATTATGACTGCAAATGCGGCTTTTGATTCAGAAGCAATGGGAAATGGATGGGAAACTTCAGTTAGGAGGATAGGGCTGGTTTAGCACAGTGGGCTAAATAGCTGGCGTGTAATACAGAACAATTCCCGTACTGGCCTCCTCAGACAGGCACCGTAATGTGGCGACTCGGGGCTCTTCGCAGTAACTTCATTGAACCCTACTTGTGACAATAAGTGATTATTATTATATTATTAGATTGGAGAGGTTGGGACTGTTCTTCTTGGAGAGAAGAAAGTGAAGAGGAGAGTTGATAGAGATGTTCAAAATCATGAGAGGGTTGACAGGGAGAAACTGGCCCCGCTCATAAAAAGATCAGAAGCAAGAAGGCACAGATTTAAAGTGATTTGTAAAAGAAGGAAATGTGATGTGAGAAAAACCTTTCTCACACAGCGAATGGTTCGGGTCTGGAATTTACTGCCTGGAAGTGTGATAGAGGCAGGCTCAATCGAGGCATTCAAGGGGGCATGAGATGCTTACTTGCATAGAAACAATATACAGAGATACAAGGAAAAGGCAGGGGAATGGCACTAAGTCATATTGTGTATTTGGAGAGCTGGTGCAGGCACAAAAGCCAAATGAACTCCTTTTGAGCTACAACAATTCTGTGACTCTGAAAGTCTTCTAACTCTTGTCTTTGCTCGTTTAGCATTCTATGAAAAAAGTAATGCCAAGACTTGATAGAGAGAATGGTCACTCTTCAAAAGTCAAAGACTTCAGCAAATTTACTGCCCTACTATAGGATTGATACCCGTGATTTAAAAAAACATGCACGCTTAAAACTGGGCAAATCTTTAATGCAACCTTGACCGCAACCCAAATGAGTTATGATGCCCCAGAATGAAAGCACTGTGTGTAGGATCTGTACAATGCTGCAGAGTTAATGACACAGGGCGGGTATTTTATATTTGTATCAGTTCCGTACCAGTTCTTTTACTGGACATAACAGGGTTGAGGTTGTATAGTTCTCAATCAAATCTTAAAACTACACTGCCACCATGTTAAGTTTTTCCATACTGATCATGTGACAAGGATTGCTAAAATAATTGTTCAAGGATAAGACTATATACAAGAAAGTTAACTGGGAGACTGTGGATACCTCTAACATTGTCTACTGCTGTGTAGACTGAGTTCAGAGTCATGCGACTGCCATTGTGCCTCAGGGATAGTGATGGACAGCAGCTTAGGATACTCTGCCTTAAATGTATATTACATCATGTAACAACAGTAGGTAGGTGAGGTGGGTAGGGTCGGTGAGGTGGGTAGAGTGGGTGAGTGGGTCGATGGATGTGTTGTTAAGGAGGGTAAGTGGGTAGTCAGATACTGGGCAATCTGGTTGGGTCAGGAGGTAGTGGGGTGGCCACGGTTGGGTGTTGGGATCTGATTAAGGGAGGGATAATTGTGTCAGGTCGGGGTGGTAGTTGACAGGGGACAGGTCAAGGAGTCAGTTTGGAGCAATTGGGGGGCAGTGGTGGTCAGCTTTGGAGTTACCCAGGTATTAGACTAGTTTGTAATCTAACATTTCCTGGATAATTCAGGTAAGTACCACAGAATAGTTTGAACTCTAATTATAACACATTTCCAGAAGATCCTGGGGAGCAGCGAATTGCCTATTGGAAGTTTAAACTTTCTCAGCAATTTCCGCATATACCTGCATTTCAGGATTCCCCAGAGACCTGGCACGCACCTCGGATGATGTGGAGACCAGAAGATTTGGCCCCTTGCAAGACCCTGAAAGAGGTGATTATGTACTGCTAGCATTATGCATAACTGCAAGGAACCTTTTGGACTTTAAAGCAAATTCCCAAAGCCACATTTGAATAGGAAGCATTGACGTTGTCAGCAAAATCTTTTTTAGAAATGTCACTGTCAGTCAAAGGTGAGTGAACACCGCTCTGGCTTGCATTTTACAATGCAAGGGAGCAACTCTCTCCCCACAACTTCAGAATAATGCAAGTCAGCAGCAATTTGACAGCAGCTCTGTGCTTGCACTATTCTGTGAAATCTTCCAATATTAACTGGGGTGCAATAACTAAGTTCTAATTCTTGATCATTTTTGATTCAGATAATGCAAAATAAATAGAAACGTTGCACCTTCAGTTGAACCCAGATGATGACTTAAATAATGATGATATGAAAAAGATATGGGAAAGAACAAGCAAGATCGAAATATACGCGGGGGAAATCTGGCGTGATGCCAAAAACAGGATTTGCGCCAGGCACAAATCAGTTTGTAATCTTTCTGGGCACTTCATGCTTCATGCATTTGAATTCATTGTTACCTCATTAGTGAGATTCTGCCTCGTGAATCCCCCGGCCCACCAGCGGGATGTCATGAGAGCTTCAACAAGACTGGTCCTTAAAGACGGGGACCAGGCCCAATGAAATCTGAGAGGGTGGAAGGAGATTGGTACCCCTCTCCACTTACTTCCAGGATTCACAAGGGTAAAGCAGCCACTCGCCACATGCCAAGGGGAGCTGGGAGTTTTGGAGCCTCGAGCTGGGCTGAAGGATGCTAGGTCTGGGGTCTCCCCTTGGATGGGGCCGCGGACTGCCTGTGCAACCTTGAAGCCTACTTTCTTTCAGTTTTAACACAACTTTATAGCCCAGAGCACAGTTGCAGCCAGTCTATCCTAAAATTCTCTCAAAGGGTAGGGCTATTCTGTAGCTTGTGCCTTTCAAATCCCATTAACTTTTACGAGCCTCTCTGATTCATAGGACCTTTTGAGATTATTTGTTTACACTGCATTTCACACCCCATTAGCTCTCAAGAGCTTCCTGGTTTGCACACATGGGCTTGGCTCAACTCAGGCCTTTTTCAATGGAATTTGTTTCATTCTCGATTAGGACAGATCTTTGTGGCTTGCTTGGGGGGGTATGTTTTTTCAATCAAACTGCTGGCTCCACTCAGACAACAACGTAAGGGTTTCGTGAATGGTGATTCTCAGCCTCTGTTGAATTTCCAGGCTGAGCGGCAGAGAGATGAGCAGAATTTCCCAGATTGCGCCTCACTCGGAATCTGGGTTCCTGAATCGGGCAGAAGAAAGTAATAAGGTAGTCACCCTCAGGGCCTGGCAACATGTCACCTATGGAGAGAAGTTATGTTCAGAGTTGCGGGGAGAGGTGGGGCAATAAGGATACTGCCATAGGGCTTTAAGTCATTGGTCATGCAATGGCTGCCCAGGTGTCTCAAGTGTAAAGGCATGACAGCCTATGAGCAATGCAGGATGTCCAAACCTGAGTATCCATGGTGTCTATTGATTTTGCCCTTCTCTGCCTCTGACAGCACATGTGCCTTCTAACATTCCTGCGAGTCATGCTTGTCCAATCAATGGGACATCACAACTCTCAGATACCACCATTCTCCAAGTCAAGACCAGGGGTTTAATCACTAAATGTCAAGAGTTGAAGGATGGGTAACGTGCGTCAGGAGGGAGAGGGTAGTGTCGAGCAGCAATACCACCCATTTGCTCAGCGGGATCCAGGAGCCCTCAAGGTTTACATAGGCGTCCATGAGCCACAACAAACGCTAGACCCCATTGCTGCTCATGTGAAGGGAGGGAACAACCTGAAGGGAAAATGTTGGTGTCTATGAAGGGGTATATACAGTGACCACAGCCACTGAAGTGATGCAGTGTTATGGACAGCAGATAATAGAGGTGGTGCTGCCCGTCGGAGATGGCTTAAGGTTGTCAGCCTCTCATGTCATGAGGACCAGGGGTGTTGGGAGGATCGGGGATGGATGACCATCTCTCTCTCACTTCTTCTCCCATTCCTCCCAGATTATTGAGTTGTACTGAGATGGAACCAGTGGAGCTGGAAATCATTCTGATTACTGCTCTGGAGGCTGAGAGGCAAGGCCAATCCAGGCTGATGCCTGTGCCAGAACATCAGGGGACTACTGCTTAAGCTCAAGTCCTGGCAACCCATCAAGCAGAGGAGGGGTACAGAAGACAGTGGCATAGGAGACCCTGGTTGTACAGAACCCGCTTGTCCTTCGATGAGCTGTTAGAGAGTATGTGCTGCCGAGGACTCCAGTTGACCAAAGAGAGAGTGCGACAAAAATGCCACATCGCGGCAAACCTGGCACCTTGTGCCGGAGGAGGAGGGCACCCACTCTCAGTGGCCGTGAAATTCACGGCAGCCTTGAACTTCTTCGCTACTGGGTCATTTTAGGGCTCAAGTGGGGACTTCTTTGGCATATCTCAGTCCTCAGCCCACAAGTGCATCCGAGAGGTCACGGATGCTCTGTATGCTTGGGCTGATTAATCGGACTGCAGGATTCGCCACCATCACTGGGATGTCTCAGGTCCAGGGGGCCATTGACAGGATGCATGTGGCCTTGGGAGCACGGTGGCATCAGGGAGTGCCCTCATCAACTGAAAGGGGTTCAACTCTATGAATGTCCCAAGTACTGTGTGACTATCGCCTCAACATCATGCACATGTGTGCATGTTACCTAGGACGTGTGCGGGATAGCTACAACCCGGGGCACCTGAAGATCCCCGGGGTCTTTGAAAGCCATCCCAGGTTGCCAGGGTGGCTCGTGGGGGGCAAGGATTACTCGTTGAGGTGATGACTGTTGATGCCAATCTGGAGGCCCGAGACTGAGGCAAAGTCCTGTTATATAGAAGCTTACAGTGCCACATGGTCAGTAGTCAAGCAGTGAATAGGGCTGCTGAAGATGTGATTCTGCTGCCTGCACCGCTCTGGTGGTGCTCTTCAGTACAGCTCCCAGAAGGTCTCCCACATTGTTCTGGTCTGCTGTGCCTTCCATAACCTGGCACAGCAATGGGGTGACATTCTGGAAGAGGATGAGGAGAAACATGTCCCTTTTTCTGATGTGGTGGGGGATCAGGAGGGAGTAGAGGACAAGCCTGAGGAGGATCCCGTGAATGGTGGGCAGGCAGTGGCCAGAGTGCGACAGGCCAGGACGACCAGAGGAGCCTGTCACTATGGGTTTAATTGGATCTACCTGTTGTGATTACCTGGAGGACATGCAGGAGGCTGCGTTCAGGTGGAGGGATAAACCCTCCCTGTGAGCTTGGGGTCAAAGACAGAGATGCTGTGGCTTTGAAGTGCCAGATTCTTTAATGTGATGATTCTTAACAGTGCAACATTAACTACTCCCTTGCTGGAAGTGTCTGACTTCACCCAGGCCCACTCTTTGCTCCTAAAACTTCTTAATTTTATGTGGCCTACCACTATGTCGAGGTCTCAGCCCAGGATGCCCATCAGAGGTGGAGGCAGCCTGTTGCCTACTGCATCCAGTAGCCTGTAATGCCCTTGGCAGGCATCCACTGGATGGCCTGGACCTCAAGTGTCCCAGCTGACTTTCAAGTGTCACCGGTGTTGCCATGTCACCCTATTCATCCTGCTGTCCCTTAAATGTGCCGGTATCAGGAAGGAGGCATTCAGAAGGACTGCCGACTGCTAGAATCTCCTTGGTGGAAGGTGCTGGGTTATGCAACAGTTTTTCCCTTTCTCCTGGGGTGCCCATGGGCCCCTGGGCTACTCTATAATGTGGAGGGCCAGCTGGAGTGAGCTCCAGATGCCTCTGCATCACCTGACACTGCCATTTCTGGAGGCACGCCATTGTCTGCGTCATGGTATTGAAGACCTCAGCGGTGATTCTCTGGGCCTCGACCAAGCTCTGGATTCCCTCAGCCAAGGTCTTCTGTGACTGTGCCATGCTCTTGAAGCCCTCATCCATGGCCTTCAAACACTGCTGCATGCCTTGAACTCCACCATGTCTCAGACATCCTGCCCCAGGCGTTTCGCTGTGGACGCCACCCTTGCAGTGTTGACCTGGGGGCCACGTAATGCTGGAAACATCTCCTGTGACCTACACCTCCTCGATTCAACCTTGCAGTTTCACAGATGTTGCTGACAACCCATCATCGATTTTCTGGCTCTGTCTTTACATCCCCAGCAGCTCAGGGAGAAATCTTTTCCAGTGGCTCTGTATCTAGCGAGGGGCCAGATGTTTCCAGGTATCCAGCAGAACGTCTGACTGCCTGATCCCTGGGACGTTCCTGTCTCTCCCTGATGTTCATCAGCTGTTTTGTGGCGCTCACCAGATAATGACCTGGAAAGCTGTCTGCTAAGATCACTCACTGATGTGTGTGGCTCTGCACTGGTGGATGGTGCGGGTGAAGGATGTGACACCTCTTTGCTGTATTCCTCAGAGCTCTCCTCCAAGGTGCTGTGAAGGGTGGCAAGAGGGGCTGTCTCCAGATGGCCCGGCCTCAACAGGTGGTGATTCAACAAGACAAAAGACATAGGTTCAGTGAATGGGATGGACAAGGGTTTGAGCAAATTAGAAATCATATGATTCAGGTCATATGGATGGAGGTACAGTACAGTGCACCTCTCTGGCGCAGGCCATCCTGGCAGTTGGCCACGTCTCTCTCCTGTGCCTCCACTCCGATCTCCATTGCTCTTTCCTCACAGTGAGTGAGGAATCGTAGCTTTGGCATTCCCCCGCCTGTCATCTCCCTCTCCCTTTTAATACCGCCTATTTTCTGCTGTGGTGACATGATGAGGACATTGTGAGTTGGACACCTAGTGGGTCGGGGGTTTACAGCAAATGGCATATGTGGGCACAGTGCCGAGACATGAAGAGATTGTGATGAGCAGTGCCAGGATGGAGGGGGATGTGGTCGGGTGTTGGGGACTGTGAGGTGGCAGCGAATAGATTAATGGTGACATTTCAAGGTGACAGACGGGACTGATACCAGGAGGAGATGAGTGGGAACTCACCCTTGCAGCTCGTAGGAGGTCATTAGTTTTCTTTCAGCATTGGACCTCCTTGTCAGGCTGCTGGCACTGACGACAGCTGCTGCTGTATCCCAGGCGGGATCAGTCACATTACTTTGGGGTCTCCTACCCACACGGGGGTTCACGGTGTCATAATATACACCAGTATATCATGGTGCAGACACACACACTGACGGACACACAGCAAGACCAGTCAACACACATGTGGTAGTATGTATTGGGGGTCATGTGGGACTGGAAGCCCTAATGTCATTGGCTGACAGATCCCGGGTCCTGGTTGGCCGTTGACCTTTAGCTCCGCCCTGAAGGCAGAGTATAAGAAGCCGGAGTCCTCCCCCGCAGGCCATTCTACTATCGAGCTGCGGGGGAACAGACACGCTTAATAAATTGTAGCGCACAAAGACTCCGTGAGACGAATAGAGTGAAGTCGATGAGGCTTTATTACATGTGCTGAGTGCATAGACTGGTTCGGACGAGTTCGGATTAGTTTAATTGTTTTGTTTCTTTGTTTGATCGTTTCCCTGGTTTGTGTGTAGTGTTGATCTCGTTCATTCGGGATGCAGCTTCTCAGAAGGACAGAGCTTACAGCTTACAGCACAGATCTTCACCATATGCTGAGCGCATAGACTGGTTAGGACAGGCATAGGTCTTTAATTTAATCTAACATTGTGTTAACCCACAGTGAAAGTATGTTCAACAGTTTCTAACTTAATAAAATAGTGTTGTACTATTTTAAGTGTTGGTGGCCTGTATGTGTTCCACTGATCCAGAGCACCCAACACAACATGATACCAGGAGTTGAGGGATGTTAGAACTTCTTAGACCTACCTGCAAGTGATCTGCCTTCCGCCAGCGTACAGCCATCCTGCAAAATGGACAGCGACTGCCCGTCGCCGCCGTTCCGCATCACCGGTAACCTAGGGGCCAACTGGAAGATATTCAAACAACGCTTCCAGCTCTACCTTGATGCCACAGACCGGGAAGCTGTCTCAGACACCAAGAAGATCGCTCTCTTCCTATCCACGGCCGGGGAATATGCCATCCACATTTCCAATTCTCTCTCCTTTGCTGATGGTGAAGATAAATCAAAATTTAAGACGGTCCTCCTCAAGTTTGACAGTCACTGCAAAATCGAGGTTAATGAAAGTTTCGAGCGCTATGTATTCCAACAGTGTATGCAGGGTAAGGATGAACCTTTCCAGTCATTTCTCACCCACCTCCACATCCTTGCGCAGTCCTGTAATTACAGGCCCACCTCCGACTCCATGATACGCGACCAGATCGTTTTCGGTGTTCAGTCGGACCCCCTACTCTAGCAGCTCCTCAAGGTAAAGCAGCTCACCCTAGCGATTGCCATCGAGACCTGCGTGATACACGAACATGCCATTAGTCGGTATTCCCACATCCAAGCGGCTGAAACGGCACGGCAAGGTCCCCACGAGGCAGAACGGGTCCAAGCAATCGAGCAACTCCAGGGCCTCAGCCTGGATGAGGGCGGTCATTTCGCGCGCTTTTCGCGGACTCCCGCGCTTGTGCGCACTGCACGAGGCAACAGCGACGTCAACGAATGTACTGTGCAGGTGCGCACCATGTACGACCGCACCACGCATGCGCGGTGGCGCAGTGAACGTACTGCCGCTACAACGTGTGGCAGCTGTGGCTCCACCCACTTAAAGCGGCAATGCCCTGCCAAATCCCGACGATGCCTGGGATGTAGCAAACTTGGCCACAATGCTGCTTTATGCAGGTCAGCTCAGCCTGCCAACTCTTGTTGCTCCAGCCAGCCTCGCAGAAATGTCCGGGCCATTCAACGCACGGTCACCGAGTCCAATTCGGACCTGCGACCTGATATTGACACCGAGGACCTGAAGGTGCCTTTTCGAGTCGGTATCGTTACAAAAAACAGGGTGTGCCCGAAACAAAGAATCCAGCCTGTATCGGTATACAGCATCGACCCAGACGATGAGTGGTGTGCCACCCTTACGGTCAACGGGTCCCAAATACGATTCCTCCTGGACACCAGTGCCTCCGCCAATCTCATTGCGCGGTCTGACCTCCAAAGCCTTTGTGTCAAACCACCCATCCTCCCATCAGCCTGCCAGCTATTAGATTATAATGGCAATGCCATTGCTGCCAGCAGCTCATGCTAACTTGAAGTGACGCACAGGTCACGCAAAGCCATCCTTCCCTTTGAGATCGTGAGCTCCTCGAAAGCCTCCCTGCTTGGCACGCAGGCATGCAAGCTGTTGAACCTAGTACAGAAAGTTCATTCTCTCTCTCCTACTGACGCGTCTGCCTTTCAGGACACCGACTTCAGGACGCAGCTCGATGCCATTATCAACCAGTACCACGACGTCTTAGAGTGCATGGGCACGCTCCCGTACACCTACAAGATTTTATTAAAACCAAATGCCACGCCTGTGGTGCATGCACCTCGCAGGGTCCCAGCACCCCTTAAGGACCGCCTCAAGCAGCAGCTGCAGGACCTCCAGAACCAAGGAGTGATTTCCAAAGTCACGGAACCGACCGACTGGGTTAGCTCCATGGTATGTGTAAAAAAGCCTTCCAGCGAATTGAGAATTTGCATTGATCCCAAGGATCTAAATCGCAATATCATGAGAGAGCACCATCCAATTCCCAAGCACGAAGAGCTCACATGTGAGATGGCTCGTGCCAAGCTCTTTACCAAACTCGACGCCTCAAAAGGATTCTGGCAAATCCAGCTCGACAAATCCAGCAGGAAACTCTGCACATTTCACACCCCCTTTGGCAGATATTGTTACAACAGGATGCCGTTTGGTATCATCTCTGCATCAGAAGTCTTCCATAGGATTATGGAACAAATGATGGAAGGTATTAAAGGTGTTCGCGTCTATGTCGATGATAATCATTTGGTCCACCACCCCGCAGGAGCATGTTAGTCGCCTCCAGCGTGTATTCAGATGTATACATGAGCATGGCCTCCGCCTCAACAGGGCCAAATGCTCTTTTGGTCAGACGGAACTCAAGTTCCTCGGGGACCACATCTCCCAATTCGGTGTGCAGCCGGATGTGGACAAGGTAGCTGCCATCACAGCTACGAAAACACCAGATGACAAGAAGGCAGTCCTCCGATTTCAGGGCATGGTCAATTTTTGAGGGAAATACATCCCTAACCTCACCTCTCATACCACGGCTCTCAGGAACCTGGTCAGGAAGACGACAGACTTCCAATGGCTCCCTGCCCACGTGCGAATGGAGTGAACTCAAGACAAAACTGACCACAGCCCCGGTCTTAGCTTTCTTTCATCCAGCAAAGGAGACCAAAATTTCGACCGATGCCAGTCAATCCGGCATTGGGGCAGTGCTCCTTCAATGTGATGAGGCCTCATCATGGGCCCCGTTGCATATGCGTCACATACGATGACCCCCACGGAGCAGCGCTACACGCAGATAGAAAAGGAGTGCCTGGGCCTTCTGACCGGTGTGGTTAAGTTTCACGATTATGTCTACGGACTTCCTCAATTAACCGTCGAGAACGACCATCGCCCGCTGGTCAATATAATACAGAAAGACTTGAACGACATGACGTCTCGCCTCCAGCGTATTCTTCTCAACCTCCGGTGATACGACTTACAGCTGGTATACACCTCAGGCAAAGACCTCATCATTTCTGATGCTCTCTCCAGGGCAGTCAAGACTCCATGTGACCCAGCGGGATTTGTCTGCCAGTTTGACGCCCATGTGGCATTCGCGGCCTCCAATCTACCTGCCTCGGATGAACGCCTCATCTAAATTCGCCACGCGACGGCGGCTGATCCCTTGTTACAGCTTGTCATGCACCACCTAACGGACGAGTGGCTCAAGGGCTAATGTCCTCAATTCTATAATGTCAGAGATGATCTGGCGGTAGTAGACAGAGTTCTTCTAAAACTGGACCGCATTGTCATCCAGCATAGCATGCGCCAGCTTGTCCTGGAACAACTACACGAGGGCCACCTTGGTGTGGAAAAGTGCCGCTAACGGGCATGAAAGGCAGTGTACTGGCCCGGCATTAATGAGGACATAGCCAACACAGTGCTCAACTGCCCCGCTTGTCAGCGCTTCCAGCCGGCCCAACCACGTGAGACCCTGCAGCCCCATGAGTTGGTCACGTCACCATGGAACAAGGTGGGCATCGACCTGTTCCACGCGCTGGGAAGAGACTATCTGCTGATCGTGGACTACTTTTTGAATTACCCGGAGGTGATACGGTTGCACGACCTCACCTCGTCTGCAGTCATTCATGCATGTAAAGAAAACTTTGCTCGACAAGGCATCCCGCTCACGGTTATGTCGGACAATGGCCCCTGCTTTGCCAGCCAAGAATGGTCCAACTTTGCCAGGTGGTACAATTTTGCCCATGTGACATCCAGTCCCCTGTACCCCCAATCCAACGGCTAAGCGGAGAAGGGAGTACATATCGTCAAACGGCTCCTATGCAAGGCTGCCGATGCTGGGTCCGATTTCTACCTTGCCTTGCTGGCCTATCGTTCCGTCCCACTGTCCACTGGCCTGTCGCCAGCCCAGTTACTCATGGGTCGCACCTTGAGGACGACGGTGCCGTCCATCCATGTCCCAGACCTCGACCACGTTCCGGTCCTTCGCCGGATGCAGCTGTCTCATGCACAGCACAAGGCGGCTCATGACTCCCGTGCAGCTGATCTCCCTGCTCTGGCTCCAGATGACAACGTCCGCGTCCATCTTCCAGATGGTGGCTGGTCTGCAACCGCTGTTGTCCTTCGGTAGGTGGCCCTCCGCTCGTTCCTGGTTCGTCTACCGGATGGCTCTATTCTGCGCCGCAATCGACGTGCCCTTCATCTCGTTCCACGCTCGCCACGTGATCCTCCAGTGTCACCTCGCCCTCCTGCTGACCCTGCGACGGTCTATACAGAGCTCCCTGTACAGTGACGCAGTCCAGCCCGCTCCTGAACCGACGGCTCTCGACCCACCCTTGAGGCGGTCAACCAGAATTTGTCGCCCACCTCAGAGACTCAATTGATGAACTTTTCAAATTTATGGACTCTCTGAATTGTTTCATTTCTTTGTTTGATCGTTTCCCTGGTTTGTGTATAGTGTTGATCTCGTTACTCTTGTTGCATACTGCTTCTCTGCACCAGGCACCTTCCCACGTAAATAGCTTAGCTCTCATGTACGTAGTCCTGTAAATATGTCTTCGCACCCCACACGTAGTTAGGAACATTCTCACCACGCATTATGTATTGCCACACACATACATTTTTTTATAAAAGGGGGGATGTCATAATATACACCAGTATATCATGGTGCAGACACACACACTGATGGACACACAGCAAGACCAATCAACACACACAACACCACAGCCAATCACCAGTTAGAGCACACGCACTAGACAGACAGAGGGCATCAGAGTTCCCGCTCATTCGGGATGCAGCTTCTCAGAAGGACAGAGCTTACAGTTTACAGCACAGATCTTCACCATGTGCTGAGTGCATAGACTGGTTAGGACAGGCATAGGTCTTTAGTTTAATCTAACATCGTGTTAACCCACAGTGAAAGTATGTTCAACAGTTTCTAACTTAATAAAATAGTGTTGTATTATTTTAAGTGTTGGTGGCCTGTATGTGTTCCACGGATCCAGAGCACCCAACACAACACAGGGTGCTCCACCTATCCCCCTCAGCATGTTCAGGTCCCCCTCCAGGAAGGCAGGAGCAGATCTCTGTGCTGCCAATCACCTGGCTTGACTGGGAGTGAGTCAGAGGAATTGCTGAAATGCAGCTTCCCCTAGTTAACAGTGCACTGTTAAGTCCCAAGTTGGGTAAATCGGAAACTTAGGGATTCAAGCTCAACATGCTTCATGCAGGGGTTCATTTATTGCACTAAGTGTTGGAAGATCACGATCAGTTTCACACCGGCCAAACCGGCAGGAATCGCCGGGCTTTTGCACCCGAAATGACACATCATTTTTTGGGAAAATTCTGCCCACAATGTTTTGTTTATTCATTTTAGAGGGAAGAACAATAAATAAAGCACCGTTAACAAAGGTCAGGCAAATTTACTATCTAATTGTAAAGCTACCAAATGATTCAGCAAGGTTCCAGCATGTATGATTGCACTCGGTTAAATTACACATTAAATATACTGAAGCAGATGTCATGTCAGGCAGCCATTTTGATTAATGGATCTGCAAAATGCATCTTGACTGCTTCCCTGCTGTATACTTGTCAAAGCCAGGATGAACTTGGCTATTCCTCAAGTGACATCAGAATGATTTAGTTGAATTCCAGCACTGACTCTTGATAAGCATAGCTCCTGAAATTTCATACATGTTTAAAAATTGCGACACCATGCCTAATCTGTTCACTTTGGGTAATAAAGAATGAGTGAGGTACCTGTCACTGCACCACAAGGTTAGCTTCCAGACATGCATTACTTTTTCATACGCTTTGCAGTCTTGAAAGAAGGAATGTCTTATTGCATGTGTCATTGAGAGACTCCAAAACCATTCTTCTTTGCTTTGCATTGACAGAAGTTGGATATCTGTGACTGTATGATTTAAGCAATTCTGTTATGCAAATAATAATCTCTTTATACTTGCTGGCATGCTTTTGACGGGCTAATTAACATTAATTGATGTCTGAACGTTAAATAATTAAAATCATCTGGAGATTCTTTTGTTTGGTCCTATTAGTATAAAAATTGCTGATGTTACCTTAAAGCGTAGTCAACATCGTTACTTTTGGTTTGAAGGTTCATTAAAAATGCCACACCAACAATATCTTCCCTCCACCACTCCCATGTTACTTTGTTCTGGGATTATTCTTATCTGCGCATTTAACATTCAACTGAGGGCAATTGGTAAAGTATCAATTAAATATTCCTGAGAATCAGCTGTTAGTCATAAAAATAGTTGAAAGGGTAGCACGATGGCGTAGTGGTTAGCATTGCTGCCTCACGTTGCCGAGGTCCCAGGTTCGATCCCGGCCCTGGGTCACTGTCCATGTGGAGTTTGCACATTCTCCCAGTGTTTGCGTGGGTTTCGCCCCCACAACCCAAAAGATGTGCAGGCTATGTGGATTGGCCACACTAAATTACCCCCTAATTGGAAAAAAAAAAATTGGGTACTCTAAAAAATTTTTTTAAAGATAACAGTTGAAAGAGGACATTGGAGGTCAGGGTAGCTATTGATTGAATAATTGCAGAATCTGTGGTGTTGATTACTGAATGATCTGAACGGGCGCTAACACTATGTATGGGCCTAACATTGTTCCTAGGTGGGGGGCCTGGTTGTTAGTGGCGTTGCTGGTTCGGGGGGTTTTGTCGACATTCGCAGGCGTAATGTCCCATGTGTCCACAATTATAGCAACCTCGTGGTGCCTGTGCTCTGGGGTGCTGTCCTTCATGTCTGCCCTCATTTACCCATGCTTGGTCCTGGTTAGTTCTAACTAAGTGCATATTTGCTTCTACCTGTTCCTGATCTGCCTTCCTGTGTAGGGATTGTTCCCAAGCTCTGGAGTCTCTTTAATACCCACACTTCATTGTGTGTGTGGTCTGCAGGGTCGTAATTCACACAAGCCTTTTGGCCTGCTTCTGTGGCCTGGGAGACAAAAGTGTGGGCCCATTTAGTTGTGTCATCCTCATTTAAGTGTGCGCGGTTCAAATCCCCAAATGCTGCCTTAAAATGGATCCAAAGGCGACCTGCAAATGTGGTCGGATGCTATCCCTTCTTTTGCCTACAGCGGTTTAAACCTTCTACTGGGTCTCCCTTGTTGTACCCGATCGCATCTAAAATGGTCGTTTTCATCTCCTATAGGGTTCCTCCTCCTACATTCTGGGGTTCTGGCAAAGCTGAGCTGATGGACTGGTCAAGGCTCATTACTATAAGTTTAACTTCCTCCCTTTCGTCTAGACCGTACATAACCTTTTGCTGGCGTACTCTCTCAAAGAAATTATGCGGGTCTGCGGTGGGTTCGAATGGATCAATTTTAGCGCAGGCATCTCTCAATTGGGTGATGGATAATGGGGTGGTGTAAACGCAATCGGGCTCCTCCCGATCCGATGACTTGCGCTGTGTGGTGACCGGATTCATGGGTGTGTGTGCTGCCTATGCAGTCGGTGGTGTGGGTGCTTTCCTTTTCGGGGCATGGGGGGCTCTATTGTGATTTTCTGTGTCATCCACATATCTCTGGGCGGTTCATTTAGTTCTTGCCAATTGGGGGCACCTTCCTCATCTACATTTTGTCCAAAAGTATACCTAAATCCATTTTGCACTGAAAGCAGTGACTGCAACTTCTCTATTTGTTGTCTACATTTTGCGTGGTCTACTGTGCTCTGTCTTTGTTCTGTAGTGGAGCTATGGAGCGCTCGTAAAGCTGCTTTAAATCCGCGCATTGACTCGTTAACTGTGCTACCTGCTGTTCTGTCTCTTCTCATACCAAAATTGCGCACTGTGTATCTTGGTAGGCTTTATCGTACTGGGTCTGAAAGCTGCTAAGGTGAACTAAACAAGATTGATGTGCCCGTTTGACATCAGCCATCTCTTTATCTTTAGCTGTCAACGATCCCAGAGTTGCTCAATAATCTTTTCGCTTTCACTATTGTTTCCCTCATTCTTCTCTTCTTTCTCAACTAGCTGCCTGTGGAGCATCCTCACGACCTCCTCTGTGCCTCGTAACTGTGCCAAACAGGACACTATTGCCATCGGCTTTCGCACTTTCGCTGCATTTTTCTTATGCACCTCGGTTAGGTTGTCCCACCAAGTTTGTCCGATGCTTCCTGCACCTGACAAACAAAAATTGGACCAAAGGGGCCATCCTTTCCCCTTTAAAAACTTCCTCAACTCTTCTTCCCATATGGGGCACTGCTCTGCTTTGTTGGTCGCTGCGGCCTCGGGTTCCTGTGGGTTCATTAAATGTTCCATCGCTTTAGTGGCCATTGCTTCTAATATCTCTTTTCCTACCGTTAATCTCTGTTTCCTATCGTTAATTTGGGACAGGGGGATAATGCGGTGATTTGAACTGCAGGTATGGCCTAAGCTATTTTCCGGTTCACAATTCCCTCGATAGTTTTGACACAATCTAATGAGTTTACCTTATGTCCCTGTTAGTACGCATGCAGGTTAGTACGCTTCCGAAATTCGGTAATTTGGTCGATATGGGCTTGCACTTGTGGTTCTTTCTCTTTTACGCAATTGGATTTCAAAGTTTGTGGGTTCTTTCGGAGTGACAAAATCACTTCTAATTCGAGTCCCATCAGATGTCGCCAATAATGTTGCCAATCGGCACCGGAGTCACCAAAAATGTTGCCAATTAATAATGTTGCTCTTTAGCGTCACCAGATATCAAATGATACCACCACAAGGCTTTACCGGATATCAGTCAAAGGACCACACAACCAGTTATTCAGTTCAAGTTCAAAGATGGTTTATTTACACACAAGGATTACTTCTACATGCAACACAAAACACTACAAATTAAACTGCACCTAACAACTGCAATAACCTGTACTTAACTTCAGGGCAACCAGCTCTATGCAGATGGACAAGGCCTTTGTTCGGATCTTGCGTGGCTGGATGGAAGAAGTGGCTCTGTTTCTGTGGCACTCATCCGTCTGGTCGCTGGTCTTGAACTTGTCTGGCTGGTCATTATACTACACTTGGGTTGGCATAGGCCGGATCCAAGAGAGACCAAACACATGGCTGTGTCTCTTCTTATCCCTCTGGGATTTCGCGCTCTATGGGGCGGTCCTTAACTTGGACCCAATAATTCGACAGGCTTCGATCACTGCCTTCGATTTTGGCCAATAAAGGGGCGGGTGCCTTGATGGCTGGGCGTGTCCTTAGCGATCATTGACCTTGGCTGTTTGGGCTCCCTGAGTAAAGGGAGTGGCGCCGATTAGTCTATATCTGTATCGGTTACCTGAGTACAGTTCTTTTGTTCTGGGGAAATGGGCCATTAGAATACAAACGAGCAGGGGTTTCGATCACGTCTCGCTATCTGGGTTGCAAATACACACACAAGCTCTGAGTCTGTCTGAGTCCTGGGTTGGCCATAATTCCCATGGTCCTTTGCAAGTGGCCATCTGAGATGGCTACAGAGCTCCCTCATCAGAGACTGCTGTGTGCTTTGTTTCACAGAGACGTGGCTCACCCCTGCCTCACTGGACTGTGCCATACAACCTGACGGCTTCTCAATACAGCAGGTGGACCGCACGGCGTCATCGGGCAAAGTGAAGGATGGAGGGATTTGCCTCTTCATCAGCTCCTCCTGGTGCTCAGCTGTGGCAATCCTGGTGAACTACTGCTCCCTGGACATGGAATACCTGACTGTGAAGTGCAGCCCATACTACCTTCCACGAGATTTCACTTCTGCCATCATTATATTCCCAACCCAGGTGGGAGTGAAGAAGCCGCTTGATGAATTGTACACCAATATAAATAACAGTGAAACACAATACGTGGTGGCCTTGTTCATTATGGCCGGGGACTTCAACCAGACCAACCTCAAGAGTATACTGTTAAACTTCCACCAGCCCATCTCCTGTCCCACCAAGGGCGGCAATATTCTGGACCATTGCTACCTATTTCTGACCGCACGTCAGAAAACTGGACCGTGAAATGATGCTCCACCTTCTGCCATGCAAGCAGAAACGTAAGCGGGAGCATCTCCTTAAGAATGTCGTGCAATGCTGGTCCGATGCAACAGAAGAGCTCTTACTCGACTGCTTGGAGTCAGTGGACTGGTCCATATTCAAGAACCCAGCGGCCAACCTAAACGAGTATGCCACTACCTTTACAGACTTCATTAGCAAGTGTGTAGAAGATTGCATGCCAAAGAAGATTGTACTTGTCTTCCCCATGGTTTAACCGGGAGATTCATTCTCTACAGAAGGCCAAGTCTGAGGCGTTCAAGAAAGGTGACCCTGACCGGTACAAGAAATCAAAATATGACCTCCACAAAGCCATCAGTGATGCCAAGAGACAATACCAGACTAAGCTAGAGTCACAGACTAACAACATGGACTCTCGTCAGTTGTGGAAAGGCTTAAACAACATAATGGAGTACAAAGCAAAGCCGAGTAGAATCTCCGGAAACAGTGCGCCCCATTCCGATGAACTCAATGCATTCTATGTTTGTTTCGAGCAGGAAACCAGCAAACCGTTGTCAACTACCCCAGCAGCCTCAGACGCACCCATACCTACCATCACAACTTCCCAAGTCAGATTGGCTTTCTTGAAAGTGAACCCTCAGAAAGCAACGGGTGCTGACGGAGTCCCTGGTTGTGCACTCAGATCCTGTGCAGACCAATTGGCAGGTCTGTTTGCGGATATCTTCAACCTCCCCCTACTCTGTTCCGAGGATCCCACTGCTTCAAGAAGACCACTATCATACCGGTGCCAAAGAAGAACCAGGCAATGTGCCTCAACGATTACTGTCTGGTGGCCTTTACATCTATCATTATGAAGTGCTTCAAGAGGTTGGTCATGAGGCATATCAACTCCATACTCCCAGAATGCCTTGATCCACTGCAATTCGAATACTGCCACAACCGGTCCACAGCAGAAACTATCCCCCTGGCTCAACACTCATCCCTGGAGCATCTCGCCAACAAGGGCTCCTACGTCAGACTCCTATTCATTGACTATAACTCTGCCTTCAACACCGTAATCCCAACCAAGCTCATATCTGTAATGATATGTATTTAGTCAGGTTAGTGAAGGGTTAATCATTACATCTCTGTGTAAATCAAACACTAGAGGGTTTTACTACTTCTCTGTATTTAACACAGCCTCTCAGGGAATTCTGGGAATAGCATAGGGATAAGCATGGTGAAAGCACAAGAAGAAGCTTAGAGTAGATAGAGTTGGCACAAGGTTAGATCATAGTGTAGTTAGTGACTAGATAAAATATTGAGAACTGTAAGACAGATTCAATATAATTTAATTATTATCTGTAGCTCAGTCGAGTGTTCGAACTTCATTTAATTAGTGGTGTAATATTAAATTAGTTTTGTTTCAATCTTTTGATTGCTATATTCTTTGATAACACTAAATCGGGTAATTCTGGAGGAAAGGACAAAGAATACAACACATTATCAATCATGGTAATATAACAATGTCAAAACTCCAAAACCTAGGACTTGGCTTCTCCCTCTGCAACTGGATCCTCACATTCTTGACCCATAGACCACAATCAATAAGATAAACAACAACACCTCCTCCACATTAGTCCTCAATACTGGGGCCCCGCAAGATTGCGTACTTAGCCTCCTACTAATTATTATTACTATTCTCCCTGTACACATACGACTGCATGGCAAACTTTGGCTCCAACTCCATCTACAAGTTTGCTGATGACACGACAGTAATGGGTCGGACAATGATGAATCAGAGTACAGGAGGGAGATAGAGAACTTTGTGGCATGGGGTAATGCCAACAATCTCTCCCTCAATGTCAGCAAAACTAAAATTAATTTTAGTTAATGTTTAATGATTAACTTCAGGAAGCGACACTTTATACACACCCCTGTCTGCATCAACAGGGCCGTGGTGGAGCTGGTTGACAGTTCAAATTCCTAGGTGTGCACATCACCAAAAATCTGTCCACGTCGAAGCTACGACCAAGAAAGCACAACAGCGCCAAAACTTCCTCAGGAATCTAAGGAAATTTGGCATATCCACACTGACTCTTAACAATGCAGATGCACGATAGAAAGCATTCTATCTGGCTGCATTACAGCCTGGTATGGCAACTGCTCGGCGAAGACCGTAAATAACTACAAAGACTCATGAACACAGCCCAGTCCATCACGCGAACCTGTCTCCCATCCATTGACTCTGTCGGCACAGTCGCACAGTGGTTAGCACTGTTGCTTCACAGAGCCAGGGTCTCAGGTTCGATTCCGCTTGGGTCACTGTCTGTGCGGGGTCTGCACATTCTCCCCGTGTCTTCGGGAGTTTTCTCCGGGTGCTCCAGTTTCCTCCTACAGTCCAAAGATGTGCAGGTTAGGTAGATTGATCATTCTAAATTGCCCTTGGAGTCTAGGAAAATCGTTGGGTGGGGTTGCCGTGTTGCGGGGATGGGGTAGAGGTGTGGGGTGCTCGTTCCGGGGGCCGGTGCAGACCCGATGGGCCGGGTGGCCTCCTTCTGTCCTGCAAATTCTATGATTCTATTATACACCTCCCGCTACTTTGGGAAAGTGGGCAGCATAATGAAAGACCCCTCCCACCCGCGTAATTCTCTCTTCAAACCTCTTCCATCAGGCAGGAGATGCAAAGGTCTGAGAACACGCACTAATAGATTCAAAACCAGCTTCTTCCCCACTGTTACTAGACTCCTAAAAGACCCTCTTATGGACTGAACTGATCTCTCCACGCACCTTCTCCACTGAGTAGTACTACACTCTGTATGCTTCACCCAGTATCTATGTCTATGCATTTACATTGTGTATCTATAGTATGCCCCATGTTTTTTCATGTATGGATTGATCTGTCTAGATTATATGCAGAACAATACTTTTCACTGTACCTCCGTACACATGGCAGTAAACCAAATTCAGTACAATATACTTTCTGTGTGTCCGCTCCTTGAACTCAACAGTTCTCTTTTCATTATCCTAGCTGTTCAATGATATTTAACAAATATAACAGTGAAAATGAATATATCACTGCAGGAGTTCCTCAGGGTCGTGTCTGAGGCTCAACCATCTTCAGCTGATTCATAAATGACCTTCCTTCCATCACAAGGTCAGAATTGGGGACGTTCGCTGATGACTGCACAATGTTCAGCAGGTAATGAAGCAGTCCATGTCCAAATGCAAAAATCCCTGGACAATATCCAGGCTTGTGCTGACAAGTGGCAAGTAACATTTATGCCACACAAGTGCCAGGCAATGACCATCCCCAACAAAAGACAATCTAACCATTGTCTCTTGACATTCAGTGGTATTACTATCACTTAAGACCCCATTATCTACATCATGGGGTTACTATTGACTATAAACTTAATTGGAATAGCCATATAAGTACGGTGGGTACAAGAGCAGGTCCGAGGCTAGGAATCCTGGGTTAGATAACTGTAGGTGGGTGAGGTGGCAGGTGAGTAGAGTAGAAGGTGGAAGATAGCTGAGATGGCAGCTGGGTAGGGTGGCATGTGGGTAGATGTGTTGGGGGTAGCTTAGGTCAGGGGGTCAGTGAGAAGTTAGGGAATCAGTATGAGTGGTTGGCTGGTCAGTCCTGTAGTTAAATTAGAAATTATCTGTGTAACATTTCCTGGGTAACCATTCAAGTCCAACGTAACTGTCCAATCCCTCCTTTTGCGGAGGACCCCAGGGAGGGGGGAAATTGCCTGCTAATACTTCAAATTTCTTGGGCAATTTCCATGGAGGTCAGTGCACTGGGACCTCCGCGGGTCCCAATATGGATCTTGCTTTGTATCTCCGGTCTTGAATATCTGTTGATTGGAAGACCTGGGCTGAGTTCTCCGTTTTTGGGACTATGTCCCCATGCCGTCGGGAAAACTGTCTTTCACATCAGGAAAACTGGCATCAAAAGGCCCCAGGTTCACCGTCTTGCAGGGCTCTAACAGGCAGCTGTCATAGAGCTCACAGCTCTAGCTGCCGATACGGCCCCCCACACCTCCAGGTCAGAGGCCGTGCATGTGCATGGTGCCACGCCGTGCTCCATGGCGGACTCAGCCCGCGGACCTGGACCGCCAAAATAGTGCCCTGCAACAGCCGCTCGCCTGACCCGGACCACCCGCACACATAGCCCCAAGTCCCGAACAAAGTACCCCCTGCCCTTCGATCGGTCCTCCCACGCGAGGATCACGGACGGTGGGACCATGTTAGAATCATGCCGTCAGGAATTCGGCTGGTTGGGGATGGAGAATAATGGGGTGGGACTCAGCAATGGCCTGAGGCGGTGGATATTCGGCGCGGAGTACACCGATTTTCGGGGGGGGGGGTGGAGAATAGCGAAAGCGCCGCCGGTCCCGATTTCGTGCGAGAAAATTGATTCTCCGTCATGTCGCGAATGCGCTTTTGGCATCCGGGTGCGGAGAATCCAGCCTCTGTTCTCTTCTTCATCTCTGACCCAACCCTCTGAGCAGCAGACCATCGATACCACAAGGCCTGTTGATCATTACTGAAATACCATAGGTAAATTGAAACAACATTTTGGATACTTCGACAGATCATCTGGAGAATCACTTAAAACAAGTAATATATGGCGGGAGAACAAGGAGCTTCAATCACATTATGAGCTCATTACCTGTATGGTACAAAGGTTGGAACCTAATCTATTTTCACAGCTATTATGATCATGAACATTATCATGCTGTAATGCAGAGAATCCACTTTCACTGAACTGTAATTTGGCAACAAGCTTCGAACAGGGTACTTTTTGAAACAGTACTGTTTTTCTTCTCGGTAACATATCACGATGCAGCCATGAGGTATAATAATGACCATCACTTCCAAGATTCTTTTTATATACTGAAGTACCAGCCTCATTACACTGTTTTTAAATATTAGGAGATGTTTTACCAATTTTTTGGATGATAGACATTTTTTTAAAGTTGATTAACTGCATTGAACATCACTCTTCAATACATATCACACATAGCGGGCACTATTCAGCATATCCGTTGCGCCTGGCACGGATCCGGGCGCAACGGGTGAATTGTGTGAACGCCCGAAAGTGGGTTCCACGTTGAACCATTCACGCGTCATCCAACGTGCTCCACTCGGCTTGATCTGGATCTCGCCCTCAATGGGTGAGATCCAGATCTGCATATTTAAATGAGCCATTAGATTTAGTACTGATTCACACAAACGTGAACCAGGCGTGATGGTACCTTGTGGGGTCTCGCAGGCCTTTCAAGACCCCTGGTGATCCGGGGACAGGGCATGGTGGCACCCTGGCACTCCCCCTGGTACCCAGCCACCTTGACACAGCCAGCCTAGCACCCTGGCTGTTCCACCCTGATGTCCACAGGATGTCCAGGTGACAGGTTGGCACTGTCCAGGGTGTCTTGCCTATTGAAGGGAGGGTGAGGTTGAGTCCCGGGGCCTGGAAAAGGGTGGGGAGGGTAAAGGGGAGCTCAACAAGGCCTACAGGGGAGGGCCTGAAACCGAGGGTAGGGGTGGGGGCCTGTAAGGCCAGGGGTGGGGGGGGGGGGGGTGCGGATGGTTGGGCTGCTGGTCTAAATGGCACCCTGATCTGCAAGGAGCCATTCTCTTGCCAGCAGGAGATCAACTAAAGCGGCGTGGCCTCAGTGGGATGAAACTCCCCAGGCCAAAAAAAGACAGCAAGGTGCGATTGAATAGAACATAGAAAATACAGCACAGAACGGGTCCTTCGGCCCACGATGTTGTGCCGAACCTTTGTCCTAGATTAATCATAGAATAGTGGGGTGTTATTCGGCACTGCAGCCACTGAAAAACACCCTGCCAAATCACCCAAAAGCAGGCTTTAACATTTGTCTGCTGAATCGTGCCCACCAATTTTCTTGAAGTAATTCCTGTCAAATGTCTAACACAATTCAAATAATTGCGTACTGAGTTCGCACTCAGTGTGAAATTACTGTGATGATTTTAATGCTCCATCATGGTGGCTGTGCCTTCTGCTACTGAGCTCTGGAATTCACTCCCTAAATGCCCTGATCTCAAATCATCTCTCTTCCTCCTTTAAGATGCACCTTTGATAAAGACATTTATCATCAATCCTAATATCTCTTTATGTAATGCTCCTGTGAATTGCCTTAATTTTACAAAGTTAAATGTGCTATGTAAATGCAAGTTGTTGTTTTTGCTGTCATACACAAGTTGATGAAACCTTAACTGAGAGTGACTAGCAACAAAATGGGAATCATCTGAGCCTGTGGGGACTGATTAAATTAAACAAATTACTGGGCTTTTCCCTGATATTAGCAAATGTCTGGATAAAGGTCAATTTTGGATGGAAAAAGCGGCATTGAAGCGGCCAACGGCAATGGCGGCTTTCTCCTCCAGCAGTGCAGCATTTTCTACGAGGCATTGCTGGCGGGCTGGCCTCTGATTTGCCTGCCCTCCAGCCACTTAGAAGCACGAGGATTAGGGTACCATTTTTAAAGGGCGCCCAGCACCCAGCGAGCAAATCAGTACACCCTGGAACCCCGTCCAGGTATCGCCTGGCACTACCCAGGCACCCCCAGCACTACCCAAGCACTGTAACCTGGCACTGCTAGACCATAACAGTCAACCCAAGGAACTGTCTATGGAGAACAAGAGGATAGATAAGTTTTGGGGTCCTCCAATGATCTACAGAGCTGATCATTTCTTGATTCTGAGTGCTTTACAGTCTAAACAAATTTTGTATGTATTTGGCTATTAAACTTCATTGCAAATTTACTTCTTCAGCTTTGTTGAACACGAATGAAAATTGACACTGGGTAATAAGTATTTTCTTTTGTTTCAATTAAATGAACAACACAGAACCTCGCCTGTGTCTGCAGTTAGGTTTATTCCTTATATTTCTGAGTACCAATGCTGTTTCGGCACAGGGAATAAAGAATGATGCTAACACTCTTATATAACAGTGTTAGCAATCATTCATTCCCTGTGTGAAGCCTGACTCTGATGCAGCCATCTCGTGAGAGTATATGTGGAACTGAGCTGGTGTTTCAAAGTTATTAATCAACCATTGTAAATTAGATCCAACTGCAGTACTTGTTTGTTGTATTGACTTCTCCTGCAGAGACAGAAGAGGACAGCAGGAATGTGCCTAAAACAAATGAGGGTAAAATTAATGCAGGTACTGGACCCCCAATCCCGGAAGCTCAGAGTCGGGCATGTGCTGGATTTTGGCATTTTACAGACTTGGGGTCCTGTGCTTATAATACATAAAATAAAGCCAATTAAAGTATGAAAAATAAAGTTACAAACAACAGATTCTCCCCCACCCAACTCCCCCCAGCCCCCGACCCCTGCCCTCACCATTATGCGTTCGCCTCATTACAGTTGATGTGCTGCTGACATGTTTACAGCAAAGAAGGAGGCCATTCGGCCCACTGTGTCTATGCTGTTCAACAAAGATCTGACTGTACTAATATCATTTTGCAGCACTTGGCCCATAGCCCTGGAGATGTTGGCTGCGTAAGTGAATACCAAAATACTTATTAAAGGTTACAAAAGTTTCTGACTGAACCACACTTTCAGGAAATGAGTTTCAGACTGTGAAAAGGTATCTCCTCAACTCCCCTCTTATTCTTCTGCCTCATAACTTAAATCTACGCCTCCTGGTTATTGACTACTAATGGTAAAAAGTGCTTTCCTATCCACTCTGTCTATGCCCCTCATAACCTTATACAGCTCTATCAGGTCCCCTCTCAATGTTCGCTGCTCCAAGGAAAACAGACACAGCCTATCAAATCTTTCCTCATAGCTGAAACCCTCCAGCCTGGGCAGCATCTTGGTAAATCTCCTCTACACCCTCTCTAGTGCAACCGCATCCTTCCTACAATGTGGTGAGCGGAACTGCTTGCCATACTCCTGCTGTGGCCGAACCAGCATTTTATACTCTTCCAGTATGCAGACATGGTTGTGGTTGTTGAATTCAGACTTTTCAGCCCCAAGACATCACTACAGGAGTTCCTGAGGGTAGTATCCTAGTCTTAACCATCTTCAGCTAATTCATCAACATCGTAAGGTCAGAAGTGGGGATGTTCGCTGATGATTGCACAATGTTCAGCACCATTTACGACTGCTCAGAGACTGAAGCAGTCCCTGTGAAAATGCAGCAAGACCTGGACAAGACCTGGTATGGTTACAAAGTGGTTAGCACTGTTGCTTCACAGCGCCAGGGACCCAGGTTCGATTCCCTGCTTGGGTCACTGTCTGTACGGATTCTGCACCTTCTCCCCGTGTCTGCGTGGGTTTCCTCCGGGTGCTTCGGTTTCCTCCCACACATCCTGAAAGATGTGCTTGTTAGGTGAATTGGACATTCTGAATTCTCCCTAAGCGTATGCTGGAGTGTGGCGACTAGAAGAGTTTCACAGTAACATCATTGCAGTGTTAATATAAGCCTACTTGTGACACTAATAAAGATTATTATGCTATTATTAAAGTGCACTATTAACCTGTCAAAATTTGCAGGATCAGCTTGTTATTGTTTGGGAGGCCAAGAGTGTGATGTTCATAGAATTCCAGAATTAATCAGTAAATGCATGTGGGTTGGTGGCAGGATTTGTCGAATACAAACCTGTTGCTGCAAGATTTAAAAGTCAACATCAATTTCACATGACAGCAGGCATCTGGAGTGCATAGGAGCAGGTCAGTGGAGTACTCAATGGACAATGTTGCCAAAGGCTTCCTCCTGCTTTCTCAGGACTTTGTAGCATTTATACCAAGCACTGCAGGAAGGCCATTGCTGGCAGAACAAAGAGAAACGTCTGAAATGTTTTAAGTGCTGACTTATATGGGTCTCTCTGGCAGAGATTTTCCAGGAGAGAGACTTTCCAACCATGCAGCGTAGTGGTTACCCAGCTACCTGAGCAGAGTGAAAAAAAGTGACAGTATGTAACACTGACTGGATTGCTAATTAGTTCCTGGACAGTAGCCAAGTGCCAATAATATTATAAGACCTGATTAGGAATTGGCTGTGATCAGCAATTAGCATTCTTAGCTACTCAGGCGATTGGGGCTCAAACCCCGCTCCAGCGCAATATTGGCAGGGATGCTGCCTTTCAGATTACCTTTGCCCTCTCAGGTGAATGCAATAGCTTGGCATTGCCCACGGAGCGCCGGTGAAAGGAGATGTCCTGCCTCGTATCCTGGCCACTCTTGATGTCTAAACTAACATCACTAAAATTAATTATATCTTTATTGTCACATTACTGTTTGTGAGACTTTGCTGTATTCAAACTATCTGGTGCATTTCCTACATTATAACACAGGCCAAAAAGCATTGAATAGGTAATAAAGTACCTTGGTGTCCTGTGATCATGAACAATGCTCTATAAACGCATAGCTTTCTGATAAAAAGCGGCAAGGAAAGAGGACAGTTGCCTCCCACTGTTCATCTTGCACCATGAGATCATTTCTAGTGAATGATAAGACTTCACTCACAGTGCAATTTATTTCAATGGCTCTCTGGCTCCTCCATCTGGGATATTTCCCTGTACTGAAAATATGCAAGTTGTTGCTTTTTGTTTTGAATGCAGCCTCTTGCAGCTCCAAATTTTCATGGACAGAATCCAGCTGGCTCTTGTCCTCCATGTTACTTCAGCCGCCTTGGAGATATCTTCACTTCCACCAAAAACTGCTATTTTCTCAGGAGGAAGTATCAGTCAATGCTCGGTAGATGCAGGCACTGGTCCAGGGGAAGCCAGGACGTTTAACTATTTAGGAGCTCACTGAATTCAAGCAGCAATCTTCTGAATCGCTGTCGGAAAAGTGTCAGCAGGTGCAAGCCAGTCATAGATAACTGGAATTTGCATCCCGCTAAGATTCCCATTTAGTTTCCCGCACCTGACATAAGGAGCAGTTGGGGTGGGAGAGGAAGGAAAGGTGGGGGAGGAGAAAAGGTAGGAGAGCGAAGTCAAGGACTTTTTTTCTGATGAGGAGAGCGGTTGGAGACATATCAAATGGGGAGACAAAGAGGGAAGATTTGGAATCGGGAAGCAGTTGATGGAGTAGATTTAGATTATGCGAATGATGGCCGTTCTGAACTATATTTTTTTAAAATTCATTCAAATGATGTGGGCTACCCTAGAAAGGCCAGCATTCACTGTCCATCCCTAATTGCCCAAGTAGGTCCTTGCCAGCAGGACCTGGCGGCGTGGGTGGCCTCCGGGGTCCTCGGTGGAGTGCTGTCTTCTTGAACCACTGCAGTCCCTGTAAAGTAGGTACACCCACAGTGCTGTTAAGGAGGACGCTCCATGATTTTGACCAGTGATAGTAATGCCATTGAATGTCAAGGGGCAATGATTAGATTCTCTAGTGGTGGAGATGTTCATTGCCTGGAAATTGTGTGGTGCGCATGTAACTTGCTAATTGACAGCCCAAGACTGGAAATTGTCCAGGTCTTGTTGCATTTGAACATGGACTGCTTCAGTATCTCAGGAGTGCTGAATGGTAATAAACATTGTGCAATCATAACAAAACATCCCCACTTCTGACCTTTTGATGGCAGGAAGGTCATTGATGAAGCAGCTGAAGATGGTTGGGCCGAGGACACACTCTGAGGATGTCCTTCCGTGATGTCCTGGAACTGAGATGGGTGACCTCCAACCACCACAACCATATTCCTTTGTGCTAGATATAGGGCGAGATTCTCCCCTACCCGGCGGGGCGGGGGGACTCGACGCCGAGGAGTGGCGTGAACCACTCCGGCATCGGGCCACCCCAAAGGTGCGGAATCATCCGCACCTTCATGGGCTAGGCTGGCCCCGGAGTGGTTTGCGCTGCACCGGCTGGCGTGGAAGGGGCTTGGCACCACGCCAACTGGCGCTGAAGGGCCTCCGCCAGTCAGCGTGAGTTGGCACATGCGCAGGAGCGCCAGCGTGTGCTGGCGTCATCCCAGCTCATGCGCTGGGGGGGTTCATCTCCGCGTCGGCCATCGCGGAGGGCCACAGCAGCCGACGCGGAACAATAGAGTACCCCCACGGAACAGGCCCGTCCGCGGATCAGTGGGCCCTGATCGCGGGCGAGGCCACCATGGGGACACCTCCCGGGGCCAGAACCCCCCGCGCCCCCCCTGAGGACCCCGGAGGCCACCCGCGCCGCCAGGTCCTGCCGGCAAGGACCTACTCTAATTTATGCCGGCGGGACCGGCAGAAAAAGGGGCGGCCACTCGGCCCATCGCGGGCCAGAGAGCAGCGCGGCGTGATTCTCGCCCATGTCTTCAGCCAGTGGAGAGTTTTCCACCTGATTCCCATTGACTCCAGTTTAGCTGGGGCTCTTAGATGCCACATTCATTCAAATGAGGCCTTGGTATCAAGGACAGTCACTCTCATCTCACCTCTGGAGTTCAGCACCTTGGTCCATGTTTATACCAAGGCTGCTTTTCTGTGAACTTCAAACCTTATTGTTGAGCAGTGGGTGTCATGATATTCAAACACACACATCATGATAGATCTTGTACACTCGTTGTCAGATCCCAAGGCTCCTCGATTGGATATCTCTTAGCTCCTAAGGTATTCTTTCATTCCAATGTCTGAAAACCATCAGTAATGTAGCAGTTTGACTTTTCTTTTCCCACACCAACCTTCATTAGTACCTCAAAGTGAGAGAGCTAATTTTCATACCAATTCGTAACCTGTTATGGCAAGTTTTGTGTTGCGAACTTTCACTCATTAAGAACTGGCTGAGACTGCAGGAAGCAGTTTTCACTCAGCAGTGACGAAAAGAAAATCAAAATCAAATCAGGAATGGCTGGAAACATAATGGCAGGTAGACCAATCACTGAAAAAGGAGATGGGTTAATATTTCAGTTGGAAACTTAATTTAATATCAGTTGCTTCCTTCACTCTTTAATTCCCAAATTCATTAGCATACTTTTTGTGACAGTTACTGTAGGAAATCTGCTAACTGGACCCTCTGTGCCATCAGCAAAAACAGAGTCCGACCGATTTTTACCAAAGTCTTGGTTGGTTTTGATGGCAGGCCTCAGGCTAATCAATTTTGTTTAAATTTAGAGTACCCAATTCATTTTTTCCAATGAAGGTGCAATTTAGCGTGGCCTGCAAATCCTTGGGTTGTGGGGGTGAAACCCACGCAAACACTGGGAGAATGTGCAAACTCTACACGGACAGTGACCCAGAGCCGGGACAGAACCGAGGACCTCAGTGCCGTGAGGCAGCAGTGCTAACCACTGCACCACCGTGCCGTCCGGCCTGAGGCTAATGTAACTCATCACAACACAGGGTTTCAAGACACTGCCAGAACAGTTCAATTTTAAAAATTATTCATTCAGGGGATGTAGACTTCACTAGCTCGGTCAGCATTTGTTGCCCATCTCTAATTGCCCTTGAGAAGGTGGTGATGAGTTGCCATCTTGGACCGCTGCAATTATTGTTGTGTAGGCACACCCACTGTGCTATCAGGGAGGGAGTTCCAAGATTTTGACCCAGTGGCAGTGAAGGAACGGCGATATATTTCCAAGTAAAGACGGTGCGTGACTTGGGGGGGAACTTCTAGGTGGTGATGTTCCCATGTATCTGCTGCCCTTCTCCTTCTAGATGGTAGTGGTTGTAATTTTGTAAGGTGCCCCCTAAGGAGCCTTGGTGTGTTTCTGCAGTGCATCTTGTAGATGGTACACACTGCTGCAACTGTGGAAGTTGTGAATGTTTGTGGATGGGGTGCTAATCAAGCAGGTTGCTTTGTTCAGGATGGTGTCAAGTTCCATGAGTTTCGATGGAGCTATCCTTACCCAGGCAAGTGGGGAGTATACCACCAGACTCCTGACTTGTGCACTGTATTATAGACAGGCTTTGGGGAGTCAGGAGGTAAGTTACTTACTTTTGGACTCTGTCCTGCTCTTGGAGCCACAGTATTTATATGGCTAGTCCAGTTGAGTTTCTGGTAATCCCCAGGATGTTGATAGTGGGGTTTTCAGTGATGGTAATGCCATTGAATATCAAGGGACAATGATTAGATTATTTCTTGTTGGAGATGGTCATTGCCTGGCACTTGCATGGCACGAACGTTACTTAGCACATGTCAGCCCAAGCCTGGATATTGTCCAGGTCTTCATGCATTTGCACATGGACTGCTTCATTATCTGGGAGTCATTAATGGTGCTGAACATTGTGCAATCATCAGCGAACATCCCCATTTCTGATCTTATGATGGAAGAAAAGGTCATTGATGAAGTAGCAGAAGATGGTTGGGTCAGGACACTGCCCTGAGGAACCCCTGTAGTGGTGCCTTGGAGCTGAGATGTCTGAATTCAACAACCACAACCATATTCCTTTTTTTTTTAGATATGACTCCAATTAGTAGAAAATTTTCCACTGATTCCCATTGACATAAGTTTTACTAAATATCCTTGATGTTACACTTGGTCAAATGATATCAAGGGCAGTCACTCTCATCTCACTTCTGTCCATGTTTGAACCAAGGCAATAATGAGCTGAGTGGCCCTGGCAGAACCCAAACTGAGCATCAGTGAGTAGGTTCTAGTGAACCAACTGCCGCTTGACAGCACTGATAATAATTCCCGACATCATTTTACTCATGATCGAGAGTAGAATTAATGGGTGGTAATTGACTGGGTTTGAGTTATCCTGCTTTTTGTGTACAGGATATACCTGGGATATTTTCCACATTGTCAGGTGGATGCCAGTGTTATAGCTGTATTGGAATAGCTTGGCTAGGGGCATGGTACGTTCTGGAGCACCAGTACTATTGCCAGAATATTATCAGGGCCCCATAGCCTTGCAGTATCTCGTACCTTCAGCCATTTGTTGATATCACGTGGGGTGAATCGAATTGACTGAAGACTGACATCTGTGATGCTGGGGACCTCCAGAGGAGACTGAGATGGATCATCCACTTGGCACTGCTGGCTGAAGATTGTTGCAAATGCTTCAGCCCTGTCTTTTGCACAGATGTGCTGGACTCCTCCATCATTAAGGATGGGGATATTTGTGGAGCCTCCTCCTCCAGTGAGTTGTTTAATTGTCCACCAACATTCACGACTGGATGTGGCAGGACTGCAGAGCTTAGGTCTGATCCAATGTTAGTGGGAAGGCTTAGCTCTGTCTGTCACCTGCTGCTTATGCTGTTTGGCACTCAAGTCATCCTGTGTTGACACCTCATTTCTTTGGAATGGCTGGTGTTGCTCCTGGTATTCCCTCCTGCATTGATCCCCTGGCTTGGTGGTAGTGGTAAAATGAGAATCTACCAGGCTATGAGGTTACATATTGAGGTTGAATACAATTCTGCTGCAGCTGATGGTCCAATCGCCTCATAGATGCCCATTGTTGAGTTGCTGGATCTGTTTGAAATCATTTAGCTCCTTATTGAGGTCTCACCACTCTCTCTCTGCGCTCTTTATCAAAGTCTCCACTTTCGCTCTCTCCACACGCTTCAGTGAAGTCTCGCCTCTCTCTCTCCGTGCCCTTTGGTAAAGTCTCACGCCTCTCTCTCTCTCTCTGTTCTTTATTAAAGTCTCGCCTCTCTCTCTCTCCATGTTCTTTATTAAAGTCTCGCCTCTCTCTCTCTCCGTGTTCTTTATTGAAGTCTGGCCTCTCTTTCTCCATGCTCTTTGTAGAAATCTTGCATCTCTCTTTCCGTGCTCTTTATTAAAGTCTCGCCTCTCTCTCTCTCTCCATGTTCTTTATTGAAGCCTCGCCTCTCTCTCTCCGTGCTCTTTATTAAAGTCTTGCATCTCTCTCTCCGTGCCCTTTATTAAAGTCTCGCCTTTCTCTCTCGCTCTCTGTGTTCTTTATTGAAGTCTTGCCTCTCTCTCTCCGTGCTCCTTATTAAAGTCTCGCCTCTCTCTCTCCGTGCTCTTTATTGAAGTCTCACCTCTCTCAGGACCTCGGTATTGGGCCACCATTTTGAGTGGCCGGCCCGATCACAACATCTGGCAGCAGGCTCCCCCCCCACAATGCAAATGCTGACCCCCCCACCCCTGACAAGGAGGGGCATCATCCCCCACCACCATCTGAACAACAGGCCCCACCTCTAGACCACGCTCGCATGAGGGTGACCTGACCGTGCCACCCGCCCCCGCTTCCCCCTCCCAGAATACCTGAGCTCCCCATCAGCTACCTCCATTATCCACCCACTTTCAGCCATCCTCTTGAGTCACCACCTCCTGCCATTGCAAATGGTGCACTGTTCCCTGGCACCATGGCATCTACACCCTGGCAGTGAAATCCATGCCTGGCACAGTGGGACCCAAGGGGAGGGTCAAGGAAGTCAGGCCATAGGTCATGTGCCCCTCTGCTGCTGCAAGGCTGCAGGATATGGTCTTCCAAGGTTACTGGGTGTTGTGTTGACTCAGGCAATGGATGAAGGGTTGAACCCTGGACTCTATCCCCCCCTCCCCTGGATGGGCATTCCGTGTCTCGTCTACCATTCCCAGCCCCGGGCAAGCTGAAGATCACCTTTGGCATGGTGATCTCAGGCAGCCCTCTGTTCATCATCCTGGTCTGGCTTTTTTAATTCTGATGTAGCCTCCTCGCCCTGAAAAGCAGTCCAGGCAGTTCAGTGGAGAATCAATGCAGGAATACTTTCCCTTTCAGAACATCTGTTCCCTCAGACAAAATACTTTAAACCAGCAGCTGTTACAAGTGTCAGAGGCTTCCTCTAAAGTCCACAACACTTGAAAAGGCTTTAAATCCCCTGACACTCTTTGAAATGCAAAACTTCCATTCAATTTCACAGAGAATACTTTTCACTAGCCTCTGATTAACAGTTTAACGGTTCAGACACAGCCGCTTGGTGGATTGTTTATTTATATTTCCCCTCACACTTGAAATGCATCTCAAGTACCCTGCTTTGATGCTAACCGTAATGTTTATAAACACTCCTGCTGTGATGGACAGATCCTCACCATATCAAAGGAGCTAAGTATTTTCACTTTTTCCTTTCGCACAGCAGAGAACACTTAGCTCCTTTGATGAGGTGAAGAGCTGTTAATCATAGCAAGAGTGTTTTTAAACATTATATTAAAAAAGTTGAGAACCAAAAGGATTACCGAAGGTTCAGAGGGCAGGAGAAAATACTCATTAGAGAAGCACGATTACGAGAAAAGACTGGCAGCCAACATAAAGAGCAATTCCAAAGTATTATTTAGGCATAGAAATTGCAAAAGGGTGGTAAAAGGAGGAGTAGGGCCGATTTGGGTCCTCAAAGGGAATTTGCACATGGAGGCTGATGGCATGGCTGAGGTATTCAATGAATACGTAGCATCCATCTTTACCAAGGGTATAGATACTACCTAGGATATGGTGACAGATGAAGAAACTCTGCACCAAGAAGGGTTCAAAATCGAGAAGGAGGCTGCGTTGAATAGACTGGGACCAAATATGACGCATCCAAGGATATCGAAAGAAGTGAGAATGGAAATTGCAGGGGCACTGCCGATAAGGACTGGTGCTGCCAGAGGACTGGAGAATTTCAAATTTGATGCCCTTGTTCAATAAAGATTGTAAGGATAGCTCCAACAATTAAGGCCAGTCAGTTTAACATCAGCAATGGGATAGAATTAGTGGTCACATGGGAAAATGTGGGTTGATTATGAAGGGCCAGCATGGATTTCTAAAGGGGAAATTGTGTTTAACTAACTTGCTGGAAAAATTTGAGAAGATAACAGAAAGGGCCGATGAGAGTAATGCAATTGATGTGGTGTACAAGCACTTTCAGAATGCATTTGATACAGTGCCACACAGCAAATTTGTGAGGAAGGTTAAAGCTCGTGGAATAAAAGGGACAATAGCAATGTGGAAGCAAAATTTGCTGAGTAATAGGAAGCAGATGGTAAAGGCCAATGGATATTTTTCGGGCTGGAAGAATTTTTATTGTGGTGTTCCCCAGGGGTCAGAATTGGGACCCTTGCTTTTCCTGATATATATGAATGATCTAGATCTTGTTGTGCAGGGGAGAATTTCAAAGTTTGCAGCTGACACAAAACGTAGAAGTATTGTAAACTATGAAGAGGACAATGTAGAACTTCAAATGGAAATAGACAAATTGGGCAGATAAGTGAGGTTCAATGCGGAGAGGAGTGAGGTCATACATTTTGGTAGGAAGAACATGGAGAGACAGTATAAAACAAGAGGTAAAATTCTTAAGGGAGTGCAGGAGCAGAGGGGCCTGGGCATATATATATATATGTGCATAGATCATAGAACGTTAGCACTGCATAATTAGCACTCCTGCCTCATAGCACCAGGACCCGGGTTCGATTCCGACCTCGGGTGACTGCCTGCATGGAGGTTGCACATTCTCCCCGTGACTGTGTTGCTTACCTCTGGGTGCTCCGGTTTCCTCCCACAATCCAAAGATGTGCAGGTTAGGTGAATTGGCTATGCTAAATTGCCCCTACATGGAGTTGCAGGGTTAGTTTTTGGGATTGGACCTAGGTGGGGTGCTCTTCCAGAGGGTCAGTGCAGATTCGATGGGCACTGCACTGAAGGGATTCTATGAAGGTGGCAGTGCAGGTGGAGAGATAAAGCATATAGTATCCTGGATTTTATTAATAGAGGCATGGAGCACAAGATCAAAGAGGTTATGCTGAACTTATACAAGACACTAGTTAGGCCTTAACTGGAGTATTGTGTACAGTTCGGGATGCCGCACTATAGGAAGAATGTGAACATATTGGAGAGAGTGCAGAGAAGTTTACAAGAATGGTTCTAGGGATAAGAAACTTCAGTTATGAGGATAGATTGGAGAGAGAAATGTTGAGAGGAGATTGGATAGCGATGCTCAAAATTATGAGGGGGCTGGACAGCGTAGATAAGGAGAGACTTCTACACTCGTAAAATGATCAAGAATGACGGGTCACAAATTTAAACTGATTTGAAAAATAAGTTAATTGGATCTGGAATGCACTGCCTGGAATTGTGGTGGAGGCAGTTTTTAGTTGAAGCATTCAAGAGGGCCTGAGATGATTACTTGAACAGAAACAAGGCAAGAGTGCAGTGAAAAGGCAGGTGAATGGCACTATGTCATGATGCTGGTTTGGACAGCCAGCGCAGACATGATTGGCCAAATTACCTCCTTCTGCTTCTTAACAATTCTGGAAAGGATGATTAGCAATTTTACAACCCTGATGGATCAGTGGTAGAACAGAGAAAATGTTATTTTGGTCTAGGCTGTGATATGTAAACCTGGATGTTTTTGATGTAAAAATGAAACGCGACAACTTTAGAATTGACAGCGCTTACTTTAATGCATAAAAAATGGTGCATAAATTTAAATGCAACATTCCATCAACCTTGTACAGGTAAAGATACAGATAAACCTTATCCAACCATCTTTAAGTCAACAGCTCAACAGCATTGTGTCGTTTGCACATAATTATAGTTTCTTTTCCATGCTCGCATGAACTAACCATGATATTCTTACCTGTATTGGTGAGTGTAAAACTTTCAATGTTAGAAAATGCTATTAGTCATTCGAATAATATTTTTTCATCTTGAATGGCAAATTGGCTTAGTTTTCTCCACTTGCAAAAATCAAAAACACAAAAGATCATTTATACATGCTAATAACTGAGCATAAAACAATAAGAAGCATCAGAACAATAAAGTGAAGGCAAGAACACCAGGAAGCATGATGAACTTCAGGCATATGTTCACTAGTGCAAAACTTTACCATGATTCATTCTAATCTGCTGCTTCCTCTGAAAGGGCTGCCATAATTCTGCATTATCAATGGGACAGTTTTTGTTTATAGAGCAGAATCACCTGATCAAATGAAAGAACCTGGCAACATAAGTCACATGCGTGATTAAATTATTTTATATGAGATTAGACAGTATCATTATTTTCTATTACAATGTTTTTTTTCTAATTTACTTACATCCTAATTTGGAGCTCAATTTTGTTAGAATGAAATATTAGACGAAAGGAATCAGGCCAACTCCACTCTTCCCTGCTTCCAGCGGGGAGAAACATGGACCTGGATTTTCCAGAGACGGAAGGGTCCATAAATGCAGGCACTGGCTGGAGTACAACTTTCCCGGCACTATGTTCATCAGGCAGTGATAGGGTGGGATTGCTCTCCCACCAGACCCCTGTTAAGGCTAGTTATGGTGCTTGGAGAGCTCATTAAGGACTTGTTAACAAGGGGTGTTTGGAGTTTTATGGCGGTTCACAGACTACACGTACTAACTGGGGCAGGCAAGGTGATTGGAGGTGGGTATGCAGTGGGCAAACATTCATTTCTACCCCAGGGAATTACGCGGGAGCCATCAAAGTTTGACTGACACAAAGTGAGACTCAGCCATTATCAAACAGGCACCTTTGTTGCTGCACAAATGCTAGAGAGAGTGGACACCAACACCCAGGAAGTTCAGCGTGCGGTCACCCTCCTGACATGGGGGTACAGAAGGACAAAGGGCAAGGCTGCGAAAAGCAATTGGGCAACTGTGAGGAAAATAAGAGATCTTAAATATTTTTTGTAATATCATTGCCATATTTTCATAGACCAGGAAACAGGTTCATGTATATGAGTATGGGTGTGACTGGTTTAATTAAACTCGACAGCATGAGACTGCAAAGGTCAAAACATCAATAATGGAAGTATGAAGGCAAGAGAGTAAAATGATAATGAACAGGGGCTTAGGAAGCAACTTAAGCAGAAATTTGCATTAGGCAGGTAAGAGAAGTGATTTTAAAGTTGAGTGATGGATGTCAAAGGCAACATGTACAATTGACAATTGTAAATGCGTGAGACAAAATAGTATAAATACAGTAGGCATCAAGTGACAAATAAAACGGTTGATCAATTACGGGAAGAGGAACGTCTAAAGTATTGCAGAAACAATAGAGTGGAAGATCAAAGGAAGAAACAAATTTAAAGTGAGACTGGAGGTTGTTGTGGGGTGGCTGTGAGATCTTCAACGCACCAGTGTAGTGTTGAAGCCAGATCTGTGATCCCCTGATTGCTGCCACCCTCTGTAAGATTTTCCCTAAGAGCAGCAGACATTATATGGTAATGTTACTGGAAGTCTTTTAAACTAGAAAATATAAAGAGAAAGTCTCTCTAGTCCCAGAAGACCACAGGCTACGTTTCCAGGGGAGAGCTGACTGGTGGTGGTTTAACCTGAGGATCACCACGCCTCAGACAAGGGGAAAGGTTGAAGGCGGGGCCTTTATAAATAATTTCAGCTGATACAGGAATTGAACCTGTGCTGCTGATGTTGTTTTGCATCACAAGCAAGCTGTTTAGCCAACTGAGCTAAACCGACCCCCTATAGAAAATATATGAACAGATGGAAAATATAGAAAATATATCAGGACTGTTGCCAATCAAAGGGGGTTTTAACTCTGGTTTTATTCAATCTGACATATTTTAGGTAATGATTGTAAAGTACTGTTAACTGTGTAAAGGTTTTCTTGTATCTACAAATGTTATTTTCTTTAGTTTAATAAACATTTCAATTTACAATATTAAATAATTACAAGTGGCTGAGATTTACTTATCTTGACTTCTCATAGATAACTCCACATAATGTACAAATTGCAAACCATTGTTGCAGCTTGTTTCCCTTTGGTATTTGTCCAGCCGGGTACTTGACACCTGCTGTGCCATAACTTAACCTTCTGACCATAAGAAATGGCAGAAGCTGGCAATTGGGGCGTGACTATTTATTTTTTGGCTCAGTGGTGATGAGAAGCAACACTCACCACAGGAAAGACAGAACCCTGGGCATCAGAAGACAGTTTGAGTGGAACGAGGAGCAGGAAGGGCACAAAGATCATGCCCTCCACAAAGGATCCAGCAACTAAGATTGGACATGACTGAGACTCAGTACTGCAGGAGGCTGCAACTTTCCAGCAACATGGGGCGTCATTCTCCGCCGGCGGGAGTCTCCGTTTTGCCGGCGCCGGGGGGGTTTCCCGACGGCGTGGGGCTGCCCCACAATGGGAAACCCCATTGACCGGCCGGTGTTACGGAGACTCCCGCCGGCCGGTCGGGGCAGAAATGTGGCGGGGCGGGTAGGAGAATTTCACCCATGGTCACAGACATCTGTGCGCTTTTAATAGAATCATAGAATTACTGCAGTGCAGAAGGAGGTAATTCGGCCCATCGAGTCTGCACCAACTCTCTGAAAGAGCATCCCACCCAGGCCCACTCCCCTGTCCCATTCCCAAAATCTCATAATCCCACATAACCTGTACATTTCTTTGGACACTAAGGGACAATTTAGCATGGTCAATACACCTAACCTGCGCATATTTGCACTGTGGGAGGAAAGCAAAGCACCTGACGGAAACTCACGCAGACACGGGGAGAACGTACAAAATGCAGTCACCCAAGACTGGAATTGAACCCAGGTTTCTGGCGCTGTAAAGCATCAGTGCTAACCATTGTGCCACAGTGCCATCCACCTTGTACCCTTGTCGCTGAAGACCTCACATATCATAGCACTGGTCACCTTATCCCTCCAGTGGTGTTAGAGTTACTGTGTCTTCAAACCTGTTTGCTTCTGGCTCCGAACAAACATCAGCTGCAGATCTTGGTGGCATCTCGCAAATGATCGCACACCACTGCATCTCACATCTCACAAATGCGCTATTTGCCAGAGGTGGACAATACATTCATTATGTGACAGATCTCACAGTCACAAAGGTCAGAGGATTTTACCACCGCCACTGAATTTCCCCAGGTGGAGGGCATCACTAATTGCACCCAAGACGCCTTCAAGGCACTCATTGACCAGCCAGTGAAATTTATAACAGGAAGAACTTTTAGCGCTTCAACATCCAATCGGTCTGAGGCCACAGCATGAACTCCCTCCATGTATTTGCTTTTCAGGCATTTGCCATGACTCTTGCATCCTCTGGGCTACCACAGATTTTCACTCCAACTTCTCAATGTGAGTGGATGGGTCCAAGGGTCAAAGGGATGTCCTTCGAAGAGTCGGCTCCTTCAGGAGGTCCCCAGACAGCGGCGCAGAGATGATAGAACCAGTGCCCCCTGCTCACCAGGACAACCAGGGCTATCAGACGTCCCAAAATGCTATTCCAGTATCTGGATTTATGAGGTGGTATTCTCAAATACATGCTTGTAAGGGTTTCCATCATATGTCCTCCATAACATAATCCTCAAGAAAAATGTGAACGATGAGACCCTGGAACCAGATAACGCAGAATAGAATCTGAAGATGAAAGAGGAGGAGGAAATGGATGTGGAGGGGCAAGTTGAGAGACACAAAGGAACATTTTCAGACTGCTTTATGGATCATTTCATCGGATTATAGAATCGAAGAATCCCTACAGTGCAGAAGGAGGCCATCGGCCCACGGAGTCTGTGCCAACCCTTCTAAAGAGCACCCTACATAGGCCCAATCCCCACTCTAGCTCTGTATCCCCACTCAATCTTGGGACACGAAGGGCAATTTAGTATCCCAATCCACCTAACCTGTAGGACTTTGTGAGGAAACTGGAGCACCCAGAGGAAACCCACGCAGACACAAGGAAAAAGTGCAAACTTCACGCAGACAGTCAGCCAATCTCACTGTTTTCGAACCCTTAATCTCCTTCAGCGCATCATACCACTTTTCTTGCCATGGCAACACAGATTTTCAAATGTGTGGCTTAAAGTGTCAATATTTCTAAAGTGTGAAGAAAAGGAAGTAGTGCACATGGACAGTCAGAAGACACTGCATGGACACACTCATGCTGTGCAATGATCCCCATGCTCATCCACTCCTACACGGTGCTCTCCTGGTGCCTCAGAGGCGATGGAGGTGACCAGCCCACTTAATTGTCTCTGCCTGCGGTTTTGATGCATACACCCTTCCTCCTCATCATGGAAGTGTCATGAGAGCATCTCCAGATGCTTCTGTCCCTACATCATCGCAGGGGTGGCCTAAGTCACATGAATCTACTGTGCAGATGCTCCCATAGTCAGAGGAACCAAGGAGGCCAAGGATGATGAAGGTGCAGTGTGAGATGGCATCCTTCACCTCCATGACATCTTCAGTTTGCGGGTGCACAGAATCCCAGAATTGTTACAGTTTTGAAGGAGGCCATTCAGCCCATTGTGTCTGAGCATTATGACTTAGTGCTATTATCTTACATTTTCCCTGGCAGTGCACCAGATACAGGTGGAGAACAACAGCTGGAACATTAATTAAATCTGTAATGATATGTATACATGTATATAACTAAAGGGTTAATTATAACATCTAACTGTAACACTACCACGAGAGGGCACCATAAGATCCACTATAAGAATGAGCTCCCAGAGGATCTTGGTCTCTTTCAATCCAGGAGTGATTAGTAAGCAGTCATGTATGATCGATAGATCACAGCAAAGTTAGTACTTGTAGTTTTGAATCAGTTAATACATTAATATTTAATAACTTGATCTTTAGTGATAGTTCTGTAGAGTGTCAAACTCAATTATTATTAATCGTTACTTAAATAAATTAGTTGCTTTAAGTTGAAGTCTCGTGGTTTCTTCAGGATCAGACCATCAGACCATCGGCATCAACAGCACCTAGTAACGTTACATATTACTAGACCCAGTAATATAACAACACCCACTCCAAACACCAATGAATGACCCAGGCTACATGACATCCGTGCAGAGCAATACTCTGCTCCTGCATCCACTCACAATAATGTTACAGATGGTTCTCCATGAAATTGCAGGATGTCATGCACTCATAGGCCTGAGTCATGCTGGTGTTTGTGAAGTGAATAAACTCCATCATCCTCTGTTCATGACCCCACCTGCCTCAGAGACATCTAACATGTGGGAACAAAACTCTTGTTGTTGTTCTCGGTGGAGTCTCTGTTCTTCTGACTTCTGAGGCCCTACAGCTGAGCAAAGCTGTGTCCCCTGGCTCCCTCCACCTCTGGCACCTCCTTCTCACTTGTCGCATGCTTCCTACCCAGTATCGCACCCTCTAACTGTGACTATTGAAACACTACTACTGGACTATACACTTGCAAGGTATGTGTAGTAATCCAGTAAACATGGAGAGGAAGATTTAAACCGATTTTATTCTGAACTCAAACGTAAATCCGCACTTGAGGCGTACAACAGAAGTGTCCGACTTAACGGAACTCTCGGACCGGGCCAAAGACAGCATTTAATGGGCTCAGTAACAAGTCCCAGCTGGGTGGGCCCCTGCCCATTACCATGGGAACTCGTACTCCTCGAGCCCCATGGAGAGACCGCAAAGTAATTTCCCGGGTTCCTTGTGAGGGTTCTGACAGCATGATGGCCCACCTTCTGTTTCTTGCTGCTGCTTTTGGGCTGTTACTTCAGAGAGCAAGGGTCCCAGTAGTTGCACAACTACACCTGTGAGAGACACAAGAAGAAACAATGAGAACTGGCCTTTGGAGAGGAAAAACCTGTGAAGCGCTGAGTTTCCCCAATGTAACTTAGGCTGGGATTTTTTGGTCCCGCCAAGAGGGGGGGACCCGCTGTAGGGGATGCAATGGGCTAACCAAAGGTCTATTGACTTTCAGTGGGACCTGAAGAGCCCAGCAGGAGGCGGAGTTGGAATATACTGCTCCGAATGTTTGGTATGCAGTACCAGCAGAGCAACCCCACCAGCACGGAAGCTTCAAAAACATTTGGAGGACACTTGGTGGTGAGTGGGTTAGACATTGGCCTTTTTGGCCTTGGCACCTGGGTTTGAAACCAATTAATCTGCTCCTTTGTCTGTTGGCTGTCACATTCCTACTTGAAATTAGTTCAACCAGTATCAAACCAATATCTGCCACAGAATAAAAATGTCAGCACCACCCACTTTAAATTGTCATTCCCACTTATAGAAGACTGGCACAGGAGATGAAAAATGGCTCATTACTGGAGCACCTTGCTAAACCTGATCTGGGAATGCTTGATAGTTTCAATTAGTTTCCTGTCATGACAAACATATATGAACCATCATGCGATTCATGACCTATTGTTTGAAATCAATCTAATTTGTTTTTAAATGACAGTATAATGGAGAAGAATATACATTTTTTCAGGAGATATTACAATTCAACAAGACACAGACGTTATCAGGTCTGAAGAATGTCTGTATACCGGAGAATATAGTCCTTTTCACAATGGATACTCAACTATTCTGCTGTTGATACTGTACTGATATTTATGAGCTTTGCTGTTGAGGGGTTTGATGTGTTGGGTAGGCTGAGTCGAGGGGAACTGCACTTGATGCAGTGTAGCAAGAGACAGACCTCCAACACTTGATAAAATGCAACACGAGTTTATTCAACATCCAAACTATTATACATGTTCAACTGTGGGTCGACACTATGCTGACTTGACTGAAGACCTGACACTAGCCTGACCAGACTAAACTAGCTACCACATGGTGTAGGCACTGGCTAGCTCACGAGCTCTGACTGACTCAGAGGCTGGGTCCCGAGAGAGCGGGAAAACTGGTGCCCTCTGGCTTTATAGTGGTCGTGTCCTGTCTGGTGATTGGCTGCTCTGTTCTGTGCACTTACTGGTCATCCTGTGTGTCAATCACTGCCTGTCTGCACTCCATTGTATACATAGATGTATATTATGACAGGGTTAAGATAACGTAATCAATTAAATGTTATCAGTGACATTGTTCCTTTCTTCTCTACTAAATTCAAGAGCATAGGTTCAGAACTTCTGTCAAATGCCAGTAGTACAGTGGTTAGCATTGTTGCTTCAAAGCATCAGGGTCCCAGGTTTGATTCCCGACTTGGTTCACTGTCTGTGTGGAGTCTGCACGTTCTCCCGTGTCTGTGTGGAGTTCCTCCGGGTGTTCAGGTTTCCTCCCACAAGTCCCGAAAGGTATGATGTTAGGTGAATTGGAAATTCTGAATTCTTCCTCCGTGTACCCGAACAGGCACCAGAATGTGGCGACTAGGGGCTTTTCACAGTGGTTTCATGACAGTGTTAATATAAGCCTACTTGTGACAAGAAAGAATATTTTTTAAAAATAAAGGAAATGTAATTTTGTGAACAAGGGGCGGGATTCTCCGACCCCCCGCCGGGTCAGTGAATCGCAGGGGGCTGGCGTGAATCCCGCCCCCGCCGGGTCGGAGAATCGCTGGGGGCTGGCGTGAATCCCGCCCCCGCTGGGTCGGAGAATCGCTGGGGGCTGGCGTGAATCCCGCCCCCGCTGGGTCGGAGAATCGCTGGGGGCTGGCGTGAAACCTGGGCGAAATTCTCCCCCAACGGCGCGATGTCCGCCGAATCGGCGCCAATCAGACGGGCATCGCGCCGGCCCAAAGGTGCGGAATGCTCCGCAACTTTGGGGGCCGAGCCCCAACATTGAGTGGCTAGGCCGACGCTGGAGGGATTTCCGCCCCGCCAGCTGGCGGAAATGGCGTTTGTTGCCCCGCCAGCTGGTGCAGAAATGCGGCGCATGCGCGGGAGCGTCAGCGGCCTCTGACAGTTTCCCGCGCATGCGCAGAGGGGAGAGTCACTTCCGCCTCCGCCATGGTGGAGGCCGTGGCGGAGGCGGAAGGGAAAGAGTGCCCCCACAGCACAGGCCCGCCCGCGGATCGGTGGGCCCCGATCGCGGGCCAGGCCACCGTGGGGGCACCCCCCCGGGGTTAGATCACCCCGCGCCCCCCCCCAGGACCCCGGAGCCCGCCCACGCCGCCTGGTCCCGCCGGTAAATACCAGGTTTAATTTACGCCGGCGGGACAGGCAATTTCTGGGCGGGACTTCGGCCCATCCGGGCCGAAGAATTGAGCGGGGTGTCCCGCCAACCGGCGCGGCCCGATTCCCGCCCCCGCCCAATCTCCGGTACCGGAGAGTTCAGCGGGGGCGGGATTCACGGCGGCCAATGGCCGTTCTCCGACCCGGCGGGGGGTTGGAGAATGACGCCCCCTGCCCCCGCCGGGTCAGAGAATCGCGGGGGGCGGCGTGAATCCTGCCCCCGCCGGTTGTTGAATTCTCTGGCACCGGATATTCGGGGGGGGGCGGGAATCGCGCAGCGCCGGTCGGCGAGCCCCCCCCACCCGGCGATTCTCCCGCCCGCGATGGGCCGAGGTCCCGCTGCTGGTCCCAATGCCAGTCCCACCGGCGAGAATCAAACCACTTCTCTTACCGGCGGGAACAGGCGGCGCGAGCGGGGTCCTGGGGGGGGGGGGGCGCGGGGCGATCTGGCCCCGGGGGGTGTCCCCACGGTGGCCTGGCCCGCGATCGGGGGCAGGCCTGTGCTGATGCTCCCGCGCATGCGCGGACTTCCGCCGGCAGGCGAAGTCTTATCGGCCCCGGCTGGCGTGGCGCCAAAGGCCTTCCACGCCAGCCGGTGGAGCAGAAACCACTCTGGCGCGGGCCTAGCCCCTCACGGTGAGGGCTTTGCCCCTAAAGGTGCAGAGAAATCCGCACCTTTGGGGCTGCTCGACGCCGAAGTGGTTCCTGTCACTCCACCCCGCTGGGACCCCCCCCCGCCCCGCCAGGTAGGGGAGATTCCCGGCCAAGAAAAGTGACATAAGATAGTTGTTGATCTGGTACCTTCTGGCATTCACGTTCTAAGCTTTTGGATGAAGGATGGTTATTTTGGTTAGATACATACCTGAAGCTGCTGGAATTCATTCAGTCACTGCAAAATCCAATGATTCCAGGACAGAAAGAAGTACTTGCTTTTATATGTCCTCCTATGGTGTCTGTCAGAAATTATTTGAAAGGCTTCACACACAATTAATTACTTTAAAGTGCAGTAACTGTTATTATATGGGTAAACATGACAACACTTGCATCCAGACTGCCAGGCAGTGTAATTGGAGAGACTGCAGAAGAAAGATGTTTCCAGGATCCACTGATCTAAGGCTTAAGAAGGCAAGATCAACAACAAATACAATTCAGTGCTGTTCAAACTAAAGCATGATTTCCATATGCAATCTATTGATTTAAATGCTGCCGTGATTAAAAGGAAACTTAAAATAGAACCATAAAATCCCTACAGTACAGAAGGAGGCCACTTGTCCCATCAAGTCTACACTGACCCTCTGAAAGAGCACCTTACCTAGGCCCAATCCCCCACCCTATCTTGATAACCCACCTAACCTGCACATCACTAAGGAGCAATTTTAGTATGTCCAATCCATCTAACCTGCACATCTTTGGACTGTGGGAGGAATCCTGAGCACCTGGAATAAACTGCGCAGACACGTTGAGAATGTGAAAACTCTACACAGACAGTCACCCCCATCATGCCACCAAACACTATTAAAATGCAGACCTGAGGTGCGGTGATCCTCAGGTTAAATCACCACCAGTCATCTCTCCCCCTCAAAGGAGAAAGCAGCCTCTGGTCATCTGGGACGATGGTGACTTTACCTACTTTAAAGTGCAGATGAAGATTCCTGAAAGAGCAAGCTTACACTGGAAGAGGACTTCCGTCACAAAGCCATTTGGCCCTTTGAGTCTACTATGTCATTCATTATGATCAATGCTGATCATCAAGTTCAAGCCCCTAATAATCTTGACAGAAAAGATGCCCAAATCCTCATGGAATGTCAAAAGGTTTACATCACTTTACAGAACATTTATTATATAATAATCTATTAATCTTTATTTGAGTCATAAGTAGTCTTACATTAACACTGCAATAAAGTTACTGTGAGAATCCCCGAGTCGCCACACTATGGCGCCTGTTTGGGTACACTGACGGAGAATTCAGAATATCCAATTCACCTAACATGCAAGTCTTTCAGGACTTGTGGGAGAAAACCGGAGCACCCCGAGAAAACCCACGCAGAGACAGGGAGAACGTGCAGACGCCGCACAGACAGTGACCCAAGCTTGGAATCCAACCCGGGTTCCTGGCACTGTGAAGCAACAGTGCTAATCACTGTGCTACCGTGCTGCCCATAGATAAGTCTATGCTTATAGGCCCCAATATCTTTCTCCTTTCCAAACATTGAATTCATTTGTTGCTAATTTGAGAATCGGCAGCGGAATACACCAGACATGTGAATGCTCTCCTGTAACAGTTGGATCTCTTGTTCAAAATATTCAGCATGATCTGCCGAAACTTGGCCCTGTGGATTTTGCTGCGTTAAACAATACCAGTGTGATTGAATGTTATTTCTGCTTGTGAAATGATGAGAAACATATGAAAGGCAGAGGGACTTGCATTAAGAGCATCAATGCATTCGTCAGGCACTGCGAGGACAAGAAAATTCAATCTATTTTGCGAATAGTTAGAGTGCATCATCAATGGTGGGGGGTGGCTGCCAGAAAGACAGCACCATGTTTTACAAAGGGAAACTTCAGCAAACGTCTCAATGGGGTCAAGCAGAGGCAGGAAGCCCGTTACCCACAATTGGGTAGGTGCCCATCTCGCAAAGTTGGCCAACCCCGCCTGGGAGGTTGTGACCGCAATTGTCAGCGCCAGTTCGATCCAAAAGAGTATGGGCTGCAGTGTCGTAAGAAGATGAATGACCTTCTTTGTACAGCCAGGGCAAGTCTGCCTCCTCATGACTTCCCTGTATGCCAGAACACAGCCCTCACACCTCCACGGTAATCTCACTCCCACCAATCATGCAGGGTCACAGCACTTGTCATGCGCCAGCCCCTCCTCCATAATCCTCCCACTAGCTCTAATAACACTCAAATGCCCGCTCTGACTCACCTCGCATGCATGCCACACTTCATCCCCATCTGTCATGGCAGCACTCCCACCTCCCAAGAGCTATATCTCATTCCTTCTTGAAATTAAAAAATGTTATGGCCTCATCTACTTTCTGTGGTAGTGAATTCCACAGATTCACCACTCTCTGGGTGAAGAAATTTCTCCTCACAGTCCTAAAAGGTTTACCCCTTATCCTCAAACTATGACCCCTAGTTCTGGACTCCCCCATCATCTTTCATGCCACCACCCTTCCTTTGCAGGTCAATTAGCAGACCAGCCCAGACCATCCCCGCGCCATCTGGACATCACACAATCGAGAAATTCTGAAACAGATCTTGGAGACCAGCATGAACTGGCATCACAGCTGTCTCCCGCAACACCACCAGCACAAATACCCACACCTCGGTGGAATTAAATAGTAGGCAGGCTTCTGAGTCACTCACTGGTGAGCATCTTACAGCAGGAGTAAGCAGGGGCGTCCTCGGATCTGGCATTTGGAGAGATGCTGGAGCCCAGGGCTCTGCTGAGCCCCAAGTCAATGACTTGCCCCTGGGTGCAGTCATCCCAGAGCTGCTAGACCTGCAAAGACAGACTCATGAGCATGAGGAAGAGATGACAGCATCTCTTGTTGGACTGCAAGGCCAACTGGAAGGGTCCCATTGCCTTCTGTCTGAAGAGATGATGCCGTCAGTCCGACGCAACAAGACTAACACTGCCAGGGTGGCATCCACAATGGAGCCCTTGGTGCAGAATATGCACTCCATGGTGGGGGATGTCCGTGCCATGGTTCAGCTCATGATCTCCATGGCTGAGGGCATGAGCTCCCATGATGCAGGGTTTTAACTGCATGGTGCAGGTATTAGTGGATAGTGGGACTTAAAACCATAAGACCATAAGAAATAGGAACAAGAGTAGATTGCTTGGTCCTTCGGGCTTGTGATGTCATTCAATAGGATTATGGCTGATTCGACATTCCTCACATCCATTTTCCTGTTCTTTCCCCGTAACCCTTGATTCCTTTACTGATCAAAAATCTATCCAACTCAGCCTTAAATATACAAACTCTACCCCAGCTCTCTGTGGCAAGGAGTTCCAAAGGCTCACAACCCTCTGGGAGAGGAAATTCCTCCTCATTTCAGTCTTAAAGTGACACCCCTTTCTTCTGAGACTGTGCCCTCTGGTTTGAGACTCTCCCCTGAGGGGAAACATCCTCTCAGCATTTATCTTGTCAAGCCCCTTAAGAATCCTATTTGTTTCAATGAAATCATCTCTCATTCTTCTAAATTCCATTGAGTAGAGTCCTAACTGGTTTAACCAGTGCTCATAAGAGTCCCTCCATGCTGGGGATCATCCTAATGAACCTTCTCTGAACTGCCTTCAATAAAATAATGGCATGGGTTCTCCAGTTCCCCATCCACGTTTTACTCGGCGGCACGCCATTCGCTGGCAGCAGGATTCTGTCTTCCCGCTGCTTGTATTTGCTGCATATTTAATTATAATTATTGCTATGAATAAACGTAATTATGTTTAAATTTACAAACCTGGTGACTGTAGTTTTTGGGCAGCTAAAGATCAAAGACTTTGGGTGCTTTTCTGAGAATTAATTATTAATTTCAATTGTGTTGCGACTCCGGGTCATGTCGGGCTGGAATTGACTGCGCACTAGCCCAGGGGGTCATAATAATACAATAATCCCATTTAAATTACTCCCTTGTTCCTTTAGAGAGAATGGTCTATCCCCACCTAAAATTAGGGAAATGAAAATAAGTGAGTGAGTATGTGTCAGGAACACAACATAAAATAGCCCACCATTGCAATTTGTCCCCACCCACATGGACCTGGCAAAGGGATTTGTTAAAATCATCCCCATAATCTCTTTGTTACTGAGGAAATGTCATCAATAGTAAACTCTGTAATTGTGCTGTTGTGTCACACCTTAGGAAGCAATTTTCCCCTCATTGTGTAATTCCGTTTGGAGTCAGGTTTCTTCTCTGGAACTTTGGCTTCTTCATTGGGTTATTTTCCGACAGAATTTAACATGTAAAATTAATTGCTACTGGGGCCCAGTTCCACAAATAAAATTAATTTTGGACAGCCATGTGTGGCAACCAAGTGCTAAATATTATTTTACACATCAGAACAATCAAATACATCAACAGCAAATGCTGCCAAAACAGCAAATGGAAGAAATATGTTTTCTGTTTGCTACAATGTTAATGCCAAGCAATGGCATCAATAATTGATAATGCCGAGACACTTGCACTTATCAAAACATTGAAAACTCTTGAATGTCTGAAAACTCAAGCAAATTGGACAATCACAGCCTCTTGTGAAATTCACACAACCCTTTGCTAAGGATGCACAATCACCAGACTCTTCTTTCTCCTTCACTATGGACAATAGAGACATCCAAACTCAATGGGTGTTAGTGAATACGCAAAGGATCTCATTGATCTTTCATTGTTTTGTGATGGCTCCTCAACCCCAACACAAAGAACTTGCTGTCTGAAAAGCCACAACTCAGGAAGTTTACCGGACTAACACACCATCTTATTATGAAAATAATTTTGATCTTGTAGCAGACACATCAGGTAGAGATCGGAATGTCATGATATGTATATCGACTGGGATGTAAAAGAGCAACAAGTTAATGATAATGAATCATACCACAGAGGAACTACAGAACAGTCATATATATAATGTGACTTGGGAATTCTGGGATTAGATTAAGAAGATTAGATAGTGAGAAGATTAGATAGTGAGAAGATTAGATAGTGAGAAGATTAGATAGTGAGGTGTGAGAGAAAGCAGTTGTACACTTGAGAGTTCTGTAAATTAGAGATTGCATAGTTTTATACCCTTTTATAACCTTCTACTTGAGGAATGTGGACGAATCTTAGTTAGTAGTGTAAATGAATTTATAGTTTTGTTTGTTAACAAAGCTTTGTGTTCTTTATTCAACACCACACATCCGAGTCATCTAGGTAAAGCAGAATAGAGAATACAACACGGAATATCCAAGGGACTCGTCAGTCAGATGTCTGCTGGATCCCCGAATTCAGCTGGGTCCCTGTCAGATGCCAAGTCTCTGGACAAGGTTCTCCCTGAGCTGATGCAGATGATAAGACATAGCGGTGACATTCAGGAGCGGATGTTAGCGACATTCCAGTGAGTGCATAGCTGATTGGAGAAGTCCAGAAAGCTAGTGCAAGAGATGATGCTGACAATGCTTGGCACTGAAGCCAACACTGTTAGGAGAGAGACCACAGAGGAACGACTGGAGCACCACGTCTGCATCTTGAGTGGAGGTGCCCAAGGCATGACTCATTCTGTGATGACCATAGCTGTGGGCCTCAACATCATCTCTTAGCCGCTGAGGGACGTGTCCCAGATGCAGGTGGACATTGCGGAGGCACTCCAGAGCATTGCCCATTCACTGAGCAGCATTGAAGAGGGCATCAATAGCATGGTGCTAACAATGGGGAGCCTCCAGGACTCTGAGGCCAAATGGCTCAGAGACCTCTGGATCTCACTCCAGCTGGCCCTGTCATCCCATGGAGTCCCTCAGGGTCCTAAACCGGCACAGAGGGGAAGGTGCTAGAGGCCAACCTGGGGCCCGTTACCAAGGAGAAGACTGCAGTCTCCAGTTCTTCCCAATCCCTCTCACTCACCTGACAGCGACGCATCTCAAGGGCAGCGGGCAGAATAGAGTGGCATGATACGCCTTTGGCACCGGTAAGTTGGCTGAGGCCATTCGGCTTCAGGCCCTCCAGAGGACATCCACCAAGGGCATCAAAGACCTCAGAGTGCAGAAAGCAGCAGGCTGCCGCCACCTCTGATGTGCATCCTGGGGATACACCTTGTTATAACCTGCCTACTTACGATTGGCTGGGGACTAATGACTATCCCACAATCCTGTGGGAGTATGAACTTCCCCAATGAGGGGGGCGGAGAAACTCTTAGCATAAATAAGCTGGCCAGTTCAGGAACCAGCAGGAAGGAGAAGGTAGCAAGGGAAGTTACTGCTACTGTTATGTATATATTGTTATAGTAAATAAATGTTATTATTTTTATCCTTAAAACTCGTGCTGGATTCTTCGTGGCCCTTACAAAACACCTTGACATATCAGTCGACCACGAAAGATCAAGAAGATTGAGGAGCACTGAGTGGGCACTAGTGTGTGTGTGTGTGGGGGGGGGGGGGCGGATTGTGAGGGTCACAATCTGTAGTTTGGGAAATGGAAAGGTCAAATGCTCACTACTAAAACATGCTGCACCTGACACATATGCAGTCTCTGTCAAGTTAATCTTCACATGCCTGCACCTCCACCCACTTTGCCCTCCACTCCCCCAACCCTCGGGCACAGTGGCCCAAAATTAAACATCTTTGATGCAGATCCCATTCAGAGAATGCGTGTGAGTGCGCTGTCAGCAGAAAGACAGGAGTCAGACTTTGGCATCAACTGAGGAGCACCAGAGCTTTTCTCACAGCGAGTTATCCTGCACAGAGCCTCCTACCGTCATCTCATCAAAAGACCAATTACGCTTGTACACCTTGGGTAATTACTGGCCTCCCCTCTGGGTTCCTCCTCAGCCTGATGAATAGCCAGGTATTCAGGATGTGCGATGACCTCCTGCACATGTGTTGCCATCTTTATCCTGCGTCGTCGCTGCTACTTCCCTGGCGCCTGATCGCCGCAATGCGAGGGCAACCACTGCGGGACCGACACCACCAACCATTATGGTATCTGTAAGGAATTGGGGAAGGAGATAGACTGACAATCAGTTTGGGCTTCCAACCTGGGACCCTCAAATCCCCAAGCCTTCCGCACTTTTACGTGTCCCGCCTTCTCTCAGAGTGCCATTCAATGTGCCAGTTGTGCTGGCAAACCTTGCTCTGTGGACTCACCCCCAGCTACATCAGGAGGCCCTCAAACCCAGACCTCTACCGGGAACCATAGGAATACCGTGCTCAGCTGCCTTCTCCTGATCCATACACTTACACTTTTATCGCAAGAAGATCCACAGTAGTGAAGCCCTGCTCCTTCGTATTGGATTTTTGGCAGCTGCCTCTATGGTGCTGATACTCCTTGAGTTCAGGCATACTGTTCAGCTGTCAAGGTTTGCTTGGGATGCTATGCACTAACCGTCCTCTGATGCATGGTACGTGTGATCCCATGGAGGCACTTGAGAGTTGAAGAGTGTTATGATAGGGAGATATTAGGAATTTGGGTCCAGAAATGGGGTCCAAGGTGCAGTTAGCAAGTTAGGGGTTAAACAAACATTATTAAAAAGAAAGAAAAGAAAATAATTTTTAAACTTTTACTTCAGCTCTAACACTAACAGATTATGTGCAGTTTCTTAACCTTAACACACTAGTTCCCATGACACAACACCGTTTATGAACATGCAGCTCTTGTTCCACTTTCACAGACAGACAAAGGTAATACTTGCATTTATGAAGCAATTTTCTTTTGTTAGGGCCATTTTTACAGAACCTTTTTCCCACGTCAGCCTCGGTGGCAACTTTCATGACCTCCCTGGTCAATTTCATTAGCCTTCTCTTTCCAATTGTTCAAAACAGCATTTCATGACTCTCTCGCTAAGCTTCGCCCAGATTCCATTGATACAAAAGAACAGAGCTATGCCATTAATATGTAACTAACCTTCCATTGAGGATAAATAGGTTATCAGACTCTGTGAAGAGCTGGTGGTTTGGTCAAACAAGGTTTTCCCAAATGACAATATTTCTTGAGTGGATCTTCCTGGCTGAACCGAGGCATCCTATGTATTTCCACTAACATGGTTGAGTTTGAATGGGACAAGGCAACTCGGGCTGTGGGTGTATCCCTCTGACTCTGCTGCTAGCAGTCTTTTCCTTCAGTCTGTATAATCCCCAAACATCTTGGACCTCATTTCTGGACCCATGTTCCTAATACCTCCCTATCATGATAAGGAATGTAAAGTGCTCTCGCAACTAACACGGCTAATTCATCATTTGAAATAACCTTCAGCTGTGAAGGTAGAGGCTGCTCACAGTCAAAGGGAGTGGAATTGCCTTTCAGGAGAGGAGCCACATCAGGGCTGTGACCTGGAAGAATTTGATAGGACAGATTGGCTACAGCTGTGGTTGTCCCTGTTATGGTCTCCACAATATTTAAAGATGGTTTGAAATCATCACAGAGACAAAGCCCCTCAACATCCGCCTTCAACCCCCCCCCCCCCCCCTCCCAGCCCAGGGGTTACCAGTAACCTGGAATGCTGAAGTTCCCCACCCAAGCCCAACCCCCCTCTGGGAACCTGCTTTTAAGCCATTGAAGCGGCTGCAAAGCAAGTAAATAAATAGGCAAAGTAATATACAGCTTGAAATTAGGAGAAGAATGCCCCCCTGAACTTATTTCAAGTTCATGTGAGAGGTGATCTCCTGGTAATTCAACTCAAAGAAACCTCATAGCTTACTGAAACACTGCTTTTCCAAGACCACCGCTCCAGTTAAAGCATCAATTCATCTAAGAAACAACAAGCCTGCTACAAAAAATGTCTGAAATCATTCCAAATTGTCAGTGTATAGTTTTTCCCTTTGTTTTTGTGTGTGTAATAATGTGGGTGAGATGTTGTATTTTAAACCTCCGGGGCAAATGTGTGACACGAAACAATGAATTTCATTTTTTAATTCACAAAGATTTGCTGCTGGAATCATTTAAATTAGGAAAAGCCACTTTGGAGGTAAGAAATTAGAAATATTAATCTCACATAAAAACACTTTGATCACGGACAACAATAAAACACATAAATTCTGTCCATGACACGATGTTATTAGTCCCTGATTTTCACATGAAAGCATCCTACCACAAATTGAAGTAGGTGTTCTTCATGCGACACTGGAACCGTAAAATCCCACCAGTTGGAACAGCCTGAAATTTTCAATCATTGTCAATTTTCAGCTGCTCAGAGAGTGCCAGAGTGGATTTATAAACGGTAGGCCATGTTTGATGAATCTTATTGAATTTATTTGAAAAAGTGGCTGAAATAGGGGACAGGGGTATGTCTATGGATGTTATTTCATGTAGACTTCCAGAAAGTATTTGATAAAGTTCCTGTTAAGAGATGGCTTGCCAAAGTTGAAGCACATGGAATTGAAGGCAAATTATTGTCCTGGTTAGGAAATTAGCAGAGGAGACAGATAATAGGGATAATGGACAAGTACTCTAATTGGCAGTATATGATTACTGGTGTCTTCCAAGGATCTGTGTTGGGACTTCATTATTCACTGGGGATGATGCTATAGAAAGTCACATATCCAATTTTACTGATGACATAATGATAAGTGATATTGCAAGTAGCATAGATATTAACAGAGCAGAACAAAGAGATATTGAAATTCAGCAAATAGGCAAAGCTGTGGCAAATGGATTGATTTCTTTGTGGGAAAATGTGTGATCATCACTTTAAAAGGATATAGCAGGGTGTTTTCTAAATGGTGAAAAGCTAGGCACAGCGGAGGTCCAAAGAGACTTGGCAGCCCATGCACATGAATTATTAAAATGGCATGAATGGATATAGCAAGTGATCAAAAAGAATAATGGACTGCTGCCTTTTATTTCAAGAGGCCCTGAATAAAAGAGGGTAGAAGTCATGCTTCAGCGAAGCAAAGTCCTCTTTAGACTACATTTAGAGTACAGTGAGTATATCTGGGCATCATACCTTAGGAAGGATATATTGCTCTTGGTGGGAGTGCAGTGTACGTTTACCAGAATGGTACTAGGATTCCAAGAATTAATTGATGAGGAGAAATGAACAAACAACGGACGTATTCCATGGAATTTAGAAGACTAAGAGGTAATTTGATTGAAATTTTCAAGATTAAGAGTGACCTCTCCAGACTCCGCAGTACTACAACCCCTCCATGTTTGGGACCCAAATAATTTCTGGATTTTGAAATTCTCTGGATTATGGAATTACATTAGAATGCCTAATCACAATGAAACAGTAATCACCGGAGGTATATTTACCTGGAACATAAAATAAAACAGCAATAAAAATTGTTTTGAGTTTCAAAATATTGGCCGACATTTTCCATTCTCATTCGCGTCTGGGATTCTCCGATGCCGCTGAAAGTCAATGGAGTTTTGGCTGGAATGGCAAACATTCCATCCTCGCCAGGGCTCTTGCCACTGATAAGACCAGAAAATCCTGCCCACTGTATCATCCATATTTCTGTTCCTAAAGTTCAACACTAAGATGATGCTGATGGTGTCAAGGGAACAGCTGATGCAAGTTGGGCAGCATTTAAATTAATGGTGACACCAGTAACACTAACAGGGTCATTTGGGAAATGGTGGTTTCACGAGTTGCTTGAAGACACTGCGCATTCTAGAGCTGAACATCTGAAAGGCTCTGGGCTCCACAGCTGTATGGTTTGGCAGTTTATTTGCCCAGCTGGTGTCAAACCTGCCACCCTCAAGGTCATCTGAGTTGCATTCTTCAATGTTGATAACAGGACATTCTGAAAGGCCTGTTGGTAGGCAGTTTGCACAGTTTGGACCTTGTGGTGCAGCATGCTGGATGGTTTGAACAGCATCGTGTGGAATTATGCGAACCATTTGCTGATGCATCGGTGCAGTGGCTTTTGTCCAACAATCAGCTGCATTTGCTGAAGCTGACTCTGTTCTTACAGGTATCGAAAGCCTCTGGACTAAGAGATGTTTGAATCTTCTGCTTCCGAGTTGGGCACAATGGATTCCGACTCCTCTCTGGTCTTTTGAGTTTGATGTGTTATTGAAGATTGACTGACTGGTGTCTGAGTAATTAACCAGGGAAGCAAAGCAGGAGTTGGTTGAATCCAGGTGGATATGGACTCAGTAGCAGGAGGAGATAGTGGATTTCAGCCATGCAGAACAATGCCAGCAGTGCGGGTTCAATTCCCGTACTGGCCTCCCCGAACAGGCGCCGGAATGTGGCATCTAGGAGCTTTTCACAGTAACTTTATTGAAGCCTACTTGTGACAATAAGTAATTATTATTATTATTATATTATATTGTTCAAAGAGGCTCTGGAAAAGGGTGTGAAAATGACCTGACTCCCATTCAGGAGCCTGTCAGCTGAAGACTGGACAAACCGAATGGCTCCTTCTCTAGTGCTGACCACCGTACTGTTGATTGGCACAGCCGAAGCCATGTCACCCCCTATATCAATGGTCAAGGTGGCAAGGGTCTATGCCTGAGGACCAAAAACATAAACTCCGGAGATGGGCATGCCGGGACTGATCTGCATAGGGATGGTAGTGAATCCACGAGTTGCTTGGGTCTATTTCATTGGTGTTTCCGATCAATAAACTGAAGAGATTAGTTTATTTTTATTCTTTCACAGGGAGGAGGTTGTCACTGGCAAGGCCAGCATTTGTTGCCTTGCGCTAATTGTCCTTGAACTGAGTGACTTGCTGAGCCATTTCAGCGAACAGTTAAGAGTCAATCTCATTCTTGTGGGTCTGGAGTCACGTGTAAGCCAGACCAGATGAGGATGGCTGGTTTCCTTCAATAAAGAGCATCATTGAACCGGTTGGGTTTTTAGAATAATAGTTTCATGATCACCATGACTAAGACTAGTTTATATTTATTTAAATTGAATAAAGAGATGTATCAAATGAATTTAGATTTCACTAGCTGCCATGGTGGGATTTGAACCCATGTCCTCAGAGTATTAACCTCTGGATTACTAGTCCAGCTGCCATCTTTGATTTATGTGTATTAAGGACTACTGATAGGTTAGATTGGGAGAAACTATTTCCACTAGTTGAGGAGTGAACTGGTTGAATAAATCGGGTCTATATTCTGAGGAGTTCAGAATAATTTCTGAAGGTGCTTGACAGGGTAGACACTGAAAGGTAGACACTGAAAGGTTGGCTGGGAATCTAAAACATGAGGGCCCAGTCTCAGGACAAGGGGATAATCATTTAGAACTGAGATGTGAAGACGTTTCTTCGTGGAAAGGGTTGTGAATCCTGAAAAATCTCTACCTCAAGGGGTTGTTGATGCTCCAAAATTGAACATATTTAAAGCTGGGATAGACAGATTTTAGGGAATCAGAGGATATGAAGAGGAGGCAGGAAAGTGGAGTTGAAGCCCAAGTTCAGCCAGGATTGTACTGAATGGTGGAGCAGGCTTGACAAGCCGTACAGTCCACTCCTGCTCACATGCCACATATCTTGTGTTCCTTTGGGAGTCTAAAACCAGGGGGCATAGGCTATAAACTGGAGCTGGCTCTCAGAGGAGTGCAAAGGCAAAGGTAGTAGAAGTTTGGGACTCACTTCGGCAAATGGCAATTGATGTTTTCTCAATTGTTAAACTTAAAACTGAGACTGATAGATTTTTGTGAAGCAAGGGTATGAAGGGGACATAGGGCAAATATGAATGTATGGTGTTAGGTTATCGATCAGCCATAGTCTCCTTGAAAGGCAGCTTTGGTTTGAGGGTCTGAATGGCGTATTCATATTTTGATGATCTGGTTTAGGACATCTCTGACCCCATTTTCACCAGAGAGCAGGCTTCAAAATTGTCTTTTCCCCCAAAGACTGTGGGTGGGGTTTTCCTGTCCTGTTCGTGGCGAGACCCGTTGCGAGCAAGAATGGAAAATTTGGCATTCCAGCCATTCACTTTAAGTGGCATTGGAAAATCCCAGGCACGAATGGGATGAAAGATTTTGGCCTATGGGTGGGATTTTCTGACCCCTGAAGTGGATGTGCCAAGCCAGCCGAATCATCATTGGTTTTGGTGGCACCAGCAAATATCCCTGATGGCATGGACAGGACAACCCAGCCCAATACAATGTAATCCTTCCATGAGGTAAAAATGATGGCCAGTTTACAATTTCCAGTGAGTTATTGGTAAACAAGATTGCTGCCTGATCTTTCCATTTCCCAGCCTGGGGTCAATGAGGCCAGTTGAAGTGTCCCTTGCTACCACCAATACCGAAAGTAGCCAAATGCACTATAGACCATAGGAATTTGGTCATTTTATACTCAAAAGAACTTTCGTTTACATTGACATCAACTGAAAAGAAAGTGGGGCAATGTGAAAACTGGATTGTACAATCACGTAAATTCACTGTCATCTTTTTTTGCTTCGCAATGACATATAAAATTAACACCAATGTGAATTATTTTAAGAACATTGGAAATAAGAGGTGGAATAAGCCATACAGTCCCTCAAGGCTCCTCTGCCATTCAATATGTCTGTGGCTAATTTTCGACCTGAACTCTCCTTTCCTGCTGTATATCTATTTCGATGTTCTAAAATATCTTTGCATCCCATTCTTGAATGCTGCTTATGATGCCAATCCAGTGGTTATGTTCCCATTTTTTACTCATACCTTTTGCAGCAATCGGCACTGTACATTCTCAAGGTCTTATTCACATGAAATATATTCTATTCCCCAATGTTTTAATGAAAGCTTATTCTGCTCGTGCATTGTTTTATCAGACTTCAGAATCGGATTGACATTCAGACTTATCTGAAATTCAGATTGCCTGAACCCAAAATCTGACCTAATTAATTACTTACTGGAGAAGCCATTCAAATTTCGGCTCATCTGCGTAGCTGAAACAGCTTTATGGCGTAATAGGCACTTCATGATCTGACCTATACTCACCAATCTCAATGTGCACTCCAATTTCCCAATAAATCTTCAAGGTTGCAAACCATGCTGCAATTATCAGATTGTTGTAGAAAGAGTCCAATAGAAGCTCCTACAACCAGCATAACATTTGTTTATGCTTCTCCTTCACAGCTTCCGTAAACAAGGCTACCCAAATAGATTTTAAACATACATGAGCCTGCATTAAAAAGAGGAGGCAGAATGTTCCCATATTTTTACAAACATATTTTCCACTGATGTAGTCGCCCTGGGAAGCTTAATCTCTATATTCAATAAACATCTCCCCAACACTTGCTCCAAGTCCAGTCAGGGGATGCCTGCCAGGAAAACAGTACCATATTTCACAGGGGGAACACTCAGCAAAGTTCTGGATGGTTTATGGCCAAGATAGTGAGTGCTCACTCACTTCTAAGAAGACGGGGCTACAGAGGCAAAAGTAGATGAATGACCTTCTTTGTGCAACCAGGAAGTCTGCCTCCTCATGAAACCGCCTCCCCACCCCGCAAACCCCAACCCCAGCTGCATCCCTTTACACACGCATTACACCCTCCACGGTGATCTCTCTCCCAGCCACCTCAGAGGTTCCCAACACTTGTCCGAGTGCCTTCCCCCGCACCCCACCAACCCCTGATTTTCCCCCCCCCAGACACCATGGTCCCCTCCAGGAGATAAACTGCTCCTCACATCCTTGCTGCTATTCACCTTCCATGCATGCCAGATTTCATGACCATCTGACCCGGAAGGACTCCCGCCTACACCAACCTCATCATTGCAGGAATAACCCGAGCACAGACGATGTGAATGGGCACATCCTGCCGGAGGCATGCTCGAACTAAGAACCCTAATTCCCGATGAGGAGATAGCCCTTGAGCTGGCAGTAGAGAAGCAGGACATCACCTGTGCAGAGGATGAGGTGGGGGCAAGAAACAAAAGTGAGAGACCTCAACACATGCAGACATGGTGTAAGCATCACTCCAGTCAACTTTCTCCCATCAGTTTGCCCCTGTGATGCACTACTGCTGTCTCGCTTTTCTTGCAGGTGAATCAGTTGACCAGTTCAAATCATCCTTCCGCCCTCTGGCGACCAGAGAGCCGAGCAGTTCTGAGGGAGACATCTCGAAGATAAGTATCGGGGAGCCATCACAGCTGTCACCCGCACCCTCCACTAGCACTGATACCCACAACTAGGTGGGATTAACTTGGAGGCAGATTTCTGGGTCACTAACTGGTGAGCACCGCACAGCTGAAGATACACAGCAGGTGGAGAAAGGAGTGTCCTAAGGATCGAGGAAAGAAAGACAGCGAGTGGACACAGGTGAACATAGGCACTATTAGAAAAACAACACCATTGTAATAGCTAGCTTGCATTAAAATTCATTTTGATAGGGCAGCATGGTGGCGCAGTGGGTTAGCACTGCGGCCTCACGGCGCCGAGGTCCCAAATTCGATCCCGGCTCTGGGTCCGTGTGGAGTTTGCACATTCTCCCCGTGTTTGCATGGGTTTCGCCCCCACAGCCCAAAGATGTGAAAGCTAGGTGGATTGGCCACGCTAAATTGCCCCTTAATTGGAAAAAAGTAATGAATTGGGTACTCTAAAAAAAAATTTTTTTTTAAATTCATTTTGATCACACATACAGATCCTCCACCATGTCATGTCATGATGCCATGCTCCACACCCGCCCCCCCCCCCCCCCGCCCCCCCCGTGCATACTCAGCGCTTCCTCCCTGTGCATGGTGAGAATGGCAGCGCTATGTCTCTTCCTCCTCCCACACTGACGATGCAGTAAAGCCATGTGACTTCTGGTGCAGGCCCTAACCCCCAACCCACTATCCCCCCCATCCATTGAAGGTTCACCCCCTCCAGCCACCACATGGATGTTCAGGCCTCTCATGTCTGCCAGAATTCTCTAATTATAAGGATGGCAAGGGTTGAAAAGGTGGAGAGAGTCTGTCCTCCTCATCAGTAGGTGGTGAAAAACACTGGGACCATGAGATTGGAGGAGGTAATAGCAGCCGAGATGTGTCAGACTCTCATGGCCCAAAGATAAGCCCTTCTTGTCAGGAAGTAGTCAAAGGTTTCGCAGAGGATGTGAGGAGCATCACTCTGTCCTCACTGAAGTCATCATCATTCTCCTGCAGTGTCCAGCCAATTGCTTTAGAACCCTGCCCATGAATGTAGCCACCATCGCGATGACCACCCATAGGCTCCACGCTACTGAGCAGATGTCAAGTCCCAAGGTGGGAGAGGTCTTCTCATCCTAGATCACTGACGCCCGATAAATATTTAGTGAGGGGGGGAAGGTTTGGTGGGAGGGCTCGCCAATAAGACTCTAATGTATTTAAATGAGGTTTCTGACCTTCCGTGGTGGGATTATTGTCACATCACCAGTGAGGGGCCTGGAAAATCAGAAAACGTCATCCTGCCGGCGAGAATCACATTTCCCAATTCTTGTTGCATTTTGCACCCGTATCGCCATTCTCGCTGATGGCTAATGTGAGCTGAAAATCGCACCCAACAGTTTTGTTTAACGCCTTGCATCTTCCTTTAATAGATAGGTTTCGGAACTCTTGGTACACATAAGCAAGCACCATTATCTAACCATCAAGGCCATTTTGTCAATCAAGAAATAATTAAGGCAAAAAGCAAGGTTTTCTTAGTTGTATTCTGAACAGGTTCATTTGGTGAAGTTTTACAGCATGAGAAAGCTTGCATCAAATCTAACAAAAAATACTTTTGGCCAATTTTGCCCAGTTTATTTGTTTTGGCTCTCAACATGCATAGCCAGCGGCTTGCTCATACTCACACAAATCAATAATGCATGCTATTCCCTAAACAATGACTGCAATTAGAGATGTTTACTCCTTGGCTCCAAAAATAGTGTTCTGTCACAGATCTCTCAGCTCTGCTCCCAAGGATTATCTTGCCAAGGAGATGTCATAATATACACCAGTATATCATGGTGCAGACACACACTGATGGACACACAGTGGGACCAATCAACATACACAACACCGCAGCCAATCACCAGTGAGAGCACACGCACTATAAAGACAGGGGGCATCAGAGTTCCCGCTCATTTCGAGTAGCAGCTAGGTAGGAGCACAGAGCTCACAGCCTGCAACACAGACATTCACCATGTGCTGAGTGCATCAACTGGTTAGGACAAGGCAAAGGTCTTTAGTTAAAGCTAGTATCGTATTTACCCACAGTTCAAGTATGTTTAAATAGTTAACCTTTTAATAAAATAGTGTTGCACTACTTCAAGTGTTGGTGACCTGTATGTGATCCAGAACACCCAACACATCAGGAGATACCTTTCTGAGGCAAATGATAACTCGCCTACAGGAGAATCTTGGGTCCCTGTATTCAGTTGATTGATTGGATGGGCAACTCAGCCAATGTAACTCCATGATAAACTGATAGGTGTTATTCTTGCTAAAACTAAATTATATCGAAGTGCTGAGGTAATATTTTCAAACGCATGGAAATCAAGTTGAAAAATTAAGAAAATAATATACTAAAGAAGATTTGGACAACCCTCAATTTTGAGCTTAAGAATTGTACAATGCAGAATTCTTTGTTGAAATTGTATCTTCAGCAGATATGCCATTATTATGAATAAAGGTTAACACTTTATGCTGATTTCTTATGTGATTCAACTGAATCGTTTGAACCTTATTGTGGTAAAATGGCTGATGACCTGAATCTTAGGCCCATTACAGAATTGGACACTTTAAATTAAAGCCACAGCTGGCTTTCAAAGCAGACCAAGGCAGGCCAGCAGTGTGGGTTCAATTCCCATACCAGCCTCCCCGAACAGGTGCCGGAATGTGGCGACTCGGGGCTTTTCACAGTAACTTCATTTGAAGCCTACTTGTGACAATAAGCGATTTTCATATCATTTCAGTCGGAACCACAGACATGCCTGATGGGAAGTCAAACAGTTAAGCTCGAGTACACTGGGCAGAGACAGACAGGCGGGGCAAGCCTGGGCTTGTCCTATTCACAGGACATCGGAAGATACTCGGCCCCATTCAAATGGATCGATTGTTGTGGATTGCCCAGATGAAGCCTGACGTTCTGGCACCGAGATCACCTTATATGGGATAAGCTTGCGTGTAGACAATGTACCTGAGGATGGACCTCTTGGAATCCTGCAGAGTTGCAATCGGCAAATCCATTGGATGTTGTGATCCCAGCCCAGCGGCCTCATTGGCTGAGGGCCAGAGAAACATCAGGAAGAGCGCGAAGAGGAGGATAAGAACAGGACACCCAGAGACCCTTGCCCGTGAAGACACGACACAGAGGCAGCGGAGAAGACTCAATTGCAGACCAGAGGACTGATGGAAGCAGAATGCGAGACCCACCTCCGCAGACAAGGGCCCTGAGATGACTGAGATTCAGGGGATTGGACCGGCAACTCGCTCCAGTTCATCGGCATGGTAGTATTAGAATTCCCGACGGCGTGGACCTCTCATGGTCCCTTCGTCTGGGATCCCCGCATGGCGGCTGCGGACTCAATCTGTGGCCTCCACAGTCGGGTGAGGACCGATCGGCGGGCTTCATTTGGGGCTGGGAGCAATGTGTGCAGGCGGTCCGAGACGAGGGAGCGGCCGATGCGGGGCACTATTTTGCCGGTCCAGGTCTGCGGGCTGAGTCCGCCATGGAGCATGGCGTGGCCGCTGGAGGCCGCCGCCGTGCTCATGTGCGGCCTCTGACCCAGAGGTGCTGGGGGCCGTATCGGCAGCTATGACGGCTGCCTACTGGCCCGCAGCAAGGCAGTGAATCTGTGGCCTTTAAAAGACCACTGTTTTCACAATGGTGTGGGGACCTAGTCCCAAAAATGGAGAATCCAGCCCTTGTTTTCTGAAAATGAAATAGAAAGTACTTGCATTGCTGCCTCAAACTTCATTCACTTTATTCCATGTCAATGCACCATTCCCCCACCCCTCAGCCCCCAATTCCTCTCGAGCAGTGTAACCTTCAACTGACCTCATCATGGAAGATTTAGTGGTAAACTCTACACTCTATGTTCCACTGAATATTTTGTGCATTCCCTCTCCATTTGTTTACCATTGGCGGCTATGTCATCAGCCACCTTGTCCTATAATTTGAAATGCCCTGCTTAAACGCCATTGCCTTTCCAGCAAGTGTGCTTTTGTGCAAACCGAGGTAATTTATGAAACACTTGTTTCATGAGATGTGATGGTGCTGGCAAGCCAGCATTTGTCGCTCATCCCCAATTTCCTTTGAGAAGCTGGTAATTAGCAGCCTTCTTGAACCTTGGCCTGAAAAATCAAAGCAAAAAGCAAAATTCAGCCAGTGAAAGAGAAGATAGAAACCAATGTCAATGCTTCAAAATCAAAGGACGTGGTTGAACTTCGATCTTTCCGAGGAATGGTTCAATATTACTGGCTATTTCTCCCTGAGATCACAATGGTGTTAGCTCCATGATGTGAATTGTTGAAAAACGATGTGAAGATGGAAATGGTCTAAAGCACATCAAGATGCTTTTGATGCACGCATGGGACATTTGACCAGTGATAGACTAATTGTTCATTATGACCCAAATTGTGATCTGAAACTAGTGTATGACACTTCAAACCATGGAGCTAGGGCAGTGAACAGTCATGTTGTGGTTGATAGTCAAGTGAAGCTTATAGCATTTGTGTCTTGTGCACTGTTAGCACTTGGAATCAAGACGTTTCACCAGTTTTAGTCGTTACAGATCATGTACCCTTAGTGGCCATTCTGGATTCAAATTTTGAAAATGACAACATCAAGGATGCAGTGGGGGGCTCTACTTCTCCCACAGTATGACTACTGCATTGAATCTTGTAATTCAAAAGAGAATGCTGTAGCTGATGCAGTATTGCTTTTGCTGCATGACGTAGGCTGTGAAGGTGCACTCTTTGGAATAGGAGTTGTGAATGAGGACTTTTCAGTCCCTGCAACTGACATTGTAGCTGAAACTCAGGAAGATGTAGAGTCTATCAAATGGTTGGACAGAGTTTGACTGGTGTGAAGACGAGGAATTGAAACCATTACATAATCAAATAAGTTGTCATGTGAATAGGGCTGCTTAAGTGGGGTCACAGAGTGCTAGTATCAAGTTCTTTAAGAGACCAGATTCTGGCAGAACTTCACACTGAACATACAGGTACAGTTAGCACGTTGTATATAGCCAGAGGTGATGGTGACCTGGAGTCATTGGTTAGTGTACTATTTGCCAGAATTAGAGAAAAAAACCACCAATAACTTCCTGCACAACCATGGCCATGATCAACTTGAGCATTTCAAAGAGTGTATATAAACATTGTAAAAACAGAAACAAATGATTGAAACTTGAATTGAAACAAGAGAGGGCGGCACAAGGTTTAAACAATATGAAGACTATCTAGAGAAGATAATTGAGCAGGAATGTACACACAAAACACAAGTTGTTGATGAACTTGCTGAGATTGTAATCCCCCAAAAAGGTGGATTAAAAGAAAGCAAATATAGCAATTGTCTGGGAAAAATGGAAGGAAACAACATTTTCTGTAAGTGTTTAACTGACACCAGATAGTCCTAACCTGACTCTATGCCAAAACCTGCACTAAAATAAGGAAAACTTCACAAACCAGTTGTTAGATCTGATTTATAGCTATGGGCGGCTTTCTCCCTTCCTGCTGCAGTGAGTGCCAAATTCTCCATTCTCGCTAGCAACGGTAACGGAGCAGACTCGCAATGGAGATTTCTTTGACAAAGACTCTTCCACACTTAAAATGTTAGCTCCCTTCTCTCTCTACAGATCCTATCAGACCTGTTGAGATTGTCCAGTGTTTTCTGTTTTTGGCGTAATGGAAAATCCCGGCCATGGTTTTAAGAAAAAAAAGGTCGGTTGTTATTTTGCCAAGTGTGCATATTCTCAAAAATGTATATGCTTTTGAAGTTGTACAGTTAGTGTACCTAAAATTGGTTTATTAAAAAAAAACTTTTCTTTTAAGAAAAGGATGGTGCAATAAAATCTGTATATTTGTTTTGAACATTCCCAGTGTGTGATAACATCATTGAACATTTGGAGCAGGATTCTCGGTCCAGCCGCGCCAGATATCTGGTGCGGCGCACCCCCAGAATTCTCTTTCTTGCCAGCCAGCCAATGGGGTTTTCCATTGTGGGGCAGCCCCATGTCAGGAAATCCCCGGCGAAATGGAGAATCCCGACAGTGGAGAATCCAGCCCTTGATCTGACAATCTTGTGTCTGTCGCTTTTTACAAGTTCCTCCCAATATATAACCTTGCTATTTTCTGATTGACACTAAATCAATGTAATGGCAACTGGCATAAAAATAGGGCAGCATTTTATGAGCACATTGACAGTAAGTGGAACCAATACACATGCTTTCATTGGGCTCATTGATGGATTTGTTTAAGATCCAAACACATTAATAATTTACATTTCCAACATTTTTTCATCCACCAAGTTTGATCAATGATTGCACATACATCTTTTTCTTGACTAATTTTAACTATTGATGTACTCTTGTTCATACTGATTATATTTGTGATTTTGGTATCTTTTATCCTCTCTATTTTCAACATTAAAAACAGCTTTTGATTCATTTATTCAACCTAAAAATGTTTGAATGCATTTTCAATTTACCACATCTCCGTAAAAATATTACATTAAAGTATCCTCTAAATTTGTTTGAAATTAATTTTTCTGCTCATCATGGGAATTACTGGAACATAGAACATTTCAATTTCAAGCATTCAGTTGGAAACTGATTTTCGGACAATTTAAAAATGATGAAACATATTTTCAATTAAATTTTGAGATACAAACGGGTCAGAAATGAAGGGGAAAGATTTCCTCTATGTGCAATATGCCACAAAACTATCACTCAGTGCTTCCTAAATGTTTCCCAGTATGACCCCATTTCAATGCTTCAGTCTTTGGGTGACCACAAGGTGAAAATTTGGAGGGAGACCAGAGTTCTTGAGCAGGGGTGGAGGGGGATAGAGTTCAGCGAGCAGGTCCCATTTACCCCTCCTTCAACTTCTCATCTCCCCTTACTTCACCCTATCTCTCCCTCTGTCCCCCGATGCCCCCTCTATCACTCCATCACCCCTTCCTCAACTCCCCCTCCTTCAATCTGATGTCACCATCCTTCACTTCATTACCCCTTCTTTCACCCCTCCTTTATCTCCCATTACCTGCACCTTCAGCACCTTCTCCACCCCCCCCCCCCCCCCCCCCCCCCACACACACACACCCATCTCCCTCATGACAGAAGTTAATAAAAAGGCAAAGGGTTTCTCAAAATAAAAACAAGCACCTACCTATTCACAGTTTTCTTTTTGGAACAGCACTGGGTTTCAGATCAGTCCAACAAAGATCACACCAACAAAGAAAAGTGAGGATTTAAAGGGGCCTCGCAGCTGTAAGAATCAGTCCGGGATTTACAGCAGCCATTGCTACCTTGAAGCACATGTCCCAAAAATCTCATCTTGCCAGCTACACACAGAGTCACAACCCACAGTTTGCAAATCCATCTATAACAGATTGCAAATAATGTGCTAACAATTTTGTCGCACAATAGGTCATCCTCTAGCATTTCAACAAAATAAATTAAAAGTGCATATATAAGTGCTCTGGTGTGATTTAACAGGACAAAAACAAAGTCCCGTTTTGGGCATGTTTAGTGGGGTGTTTCTTGGCATCTGCAGTGCCGAGAACGACACGGCTATTTAACGGCACTTTGCGGTTTTTTGACCTTGGCGAGAAATGCCGAGTCCACACTTTTGTTTAGAGTACCCAATTATTATTTTTTTCCAATTAAAGGGCAATTTAGCGTGGTCAATCCACCTAACCTGCACACCTTTGGGTTTTGGGGTGAAACACATGCAGACATGGGTAGAATGTGCAAACTCCACACGGACAGTCATCCAGGGCTGGGATTCGAACCTGGGTCCTCAGTGCCATTGGCAGCAGTGCTGACCACTGTGCCATGTACCCTGTCCCCCCCTCGAGTCCACTTTAATAATTTCCTGCACTGATTAACTGAGCTTGTCAATGCAGGAACATTATTCGCGGATCGGGGCTCCACTTTTAAAGCTCGCCCCGATCGTTCGGCCCCCTTCAGTCAACTACTGCGGCTTCTGGATCCCCCCACTGCACCCAACATACTTCTTGCGGGGCCTTTGAGGCCCCCCTCAACTACTTCTTAAGGATAAAGCGCCCTGGCCCTAATTCCTCGCATGGGCACCCTGGCACCTGGGCACCTTGGCACTGTAAGCCTGGCAGTGTCCCCAGCAGCCTGGCAGTTCCAGCTGGACACCCAGGTAGTACCAGGGTGCCTGGGTGGCACTGCCAAGGTGCAATGCCCGCAGTGCCAAGGTGTGCGGGTGTCAGCGGGAGTGCACTCTGTCCAGATTCTGACCACCCAGGTATCCCTGATGGCCTGGGGACCCCTGCAGGTCTCATTATGCCTGATCCACATTTGTGGAAACCAGTGCTAAATGGTGCCGTGGCGAGGTCCCCCAGGCAAGGCCGTTAGTTTCCGGGCCCCTACCGAATATTGCGCAGACATGTTTAAAAGGGCCTAATGGTTCACTTAAATATATTAATCTGGATCTCGCTCAGTGAGAGCGAGGTCCAGATTGCAACACCTCGCGAGATTTTGTTAAATCTCATGAGGCGTTTTGAACATCGCAAATCTCACAAGCGGCCTCTAGCGAGATTCAATAGCTTCGACGAGGCCATTAAATCATATCCCGAAGGTTGAACTCTGGTACACATTGCATCTATTTAAATGAATCATGCCTATGTATTAAATGTGGGTATAATGATTTTCGAATGATTGTATGATTGTGAATGTTTAACTTCTCAAGATTAAATTTGTTTTTTGCTTTTCCAGTGAAAAAGATGCATTTAACACAAAATGTTTCACTGGTCATGTACGCAACTAAATACCTGTTATTGAAAATTGACATTTTCAATTACAGTACCAAAAGCAAATCTGACATTCATGGAGTCAGTATCATTTATATCTCTATGTCTTTGCTTATAATATGAATTCAGCAGTATCAAAGGAAAATGTTGAATTTTGACAATAATAGATGATGGAAAATTTAATATTTTTCTGACTGGTAACATGTCCAACATTGCCCTATTTGACAGTTTTAGAGCTCATTCACTAAGGATGCTAAAAGCTCATTTAGATGTTCCACAACCTCAAAACTAGTCTGGTGACTTAATAAGATGTTTCTGAGTCAGCCACTGGTAGTGAAGTAACTAAGAAAATATAGAAGCCTCAAAATCTGCTTGCAAAAGACATTCCTTTTCTCAGTGCATCCAAAACTTGACTGGAAACATTTGGTCTCTAATAACACTGTTGGCTGTTACATCTAAGCCCATCCCTTGCATCATTGGACTGCAAGGACTGATATGAATGGATTGGGTGGTGTGGGCAATAAAGTGGCAGGTGGAATTTAACACGGAGAAGTGTGAGATCATGCATGTGCGGCATGGTAGCACAGTGGTTATCATTGTTGCTTCACAGCGCCAGCTTCCCAGGTTCGATTCTGGCTGGGTCACTGTCTGTGTGGCGTCTGCACGTTCTCCTCGAGTCTGCGTGGGTTTCCTCTAGGTGCTCCGGTTTTCTCCAAAAAGTCCCGAAAGACGTGCTGTTAAGTGAATTGGACATCCTGAATTCTCCCTCTGTGTACCCAAACAGTTGCTGGAATGTGGCGACTAGGGGCCTTTCACAGTAACTTCATTGCAGTGTTAATGTAAGCCTACTTGTGACAATAAAGATTATTATTATTATTTACGGAGGTCAAATTATTATAGTGTGCACACAATAAATGGGAATATACTAAGAGGGTAGATAAAGTAAGACAACTTGGCGTACAGGTACACAGGTCCTTAAAGGCAGCAGTTCACGCAGTCACGGTTGTAAAGAAAGCATACGGAATGCTCTCCTTCATTGGCAGAGGTATAGAATTTAAATGTAAGTATATAATGTTGGAATTTTATAAAAGAACGGTGATGTCACAACTGGAATATCATGTGCAATTCTGGTCACCACATTACAGGAAGGATGTAATTACTCTGGAGAAGTGCAGAGGAGGTTTGCAAGAATGTTGCAGGGCTAAAAACGTGTAGCGAAGAGGAGAAATTGGAAAGGGTGGGATTATTTTCCTTGGAAAAAAGAAGGCTGAGGGGTGACTTAATTGAGGTATACAGAATTATGAGGGGAAGAGGTAGAGTAGACAGGATGAAATAGTTCCCCTTGGTGGGGAATTCTAGAACCGACATAGATTCAAGGTAAGTGGTTGAAGGTGTAGAGGGACATGAGGGAGAATGTTTTTACACAGAGGGTAGTGGGAGAGTCTGGAATTCGCTGCCTGAGTTGGTGGTGGAGGACGAGACAGTAAAGTACCTGGATCTGCATCTTAAGCTACAGAGCTACAGACCGGGTACAGGAAGGTCAGATTAGAAAGGGCAATGGGTGTCCTTGAGTTGGCACGGACATGATAAGCCATATGGCCTCCTTCTGTGCTGTAATGTTCCTATGGTTCTATAACAGATGTGGTTACCTCTCATATTAACGACAACTCCTCTAAGGTTAAATGCTGGCCTGTGAGGAAACATCAGGCCTGGGCCCAAACTATATTGACAATGTGAGAAAATGGCAAGTAACAACAAGGGAAGAAGCTTAATTGCTCAACAAAGGAAAGAAAAGAAAGACTTGCAGTGAAAGTGGAATCATCACCTTCATCATTCAATAGTAGCTAAGGAGGTAAAGCAAGTAGATTAGCTGGCACCAAGTGTAGACATGGTGCTATGAAATAGAAAATTGGAGAGGTGGTGATATAGTGGCAATCCACAGTGCAGAAGGAAGTCATTCGGCCCATCAAGTTTGCAATGACCCTATGAAAGACAACCAAATTTAGGCCCACTCGTGTGCCCTATTCCCGTAACCCCACCGAACCTATACATCTTTGGACACGAAAGGGCAATTTAGAATGGCCAATCCATCTAACCGGCACAACGTTGGACTGTGGGAAGAAATGCAGAGGAAACCCACACAGACATGAGGAGAATGTGCAAACTCCACACAGACTCAAGGCCAGAATTGAACCAGGGTCCCTGGTGTTGTAAGGCAGCTGTGCTAACCACTGTGCCACCAATCTCCCTGAACTAGTAATACTGAGCCTGAGACTAATGCTCTGGGGACATTGGTTCAAATCTGAGCCTGGTAGCTGGTTGAACTCAAATTCAGATCGATGAAATCTAGCCTCAGTAATGGTGGCCATGGAATTATTATCAGTTCTCAGAAAAGCCCATCTGGCTCATGCATGCCCTTTAGGGAAAGAAATCTGCCGCCCTTACCTGATCTGGCCTTTATGTGACTGCAGATCCACACCAATGTGGTTGGATGCTGACTGCTTTCTGAAATGGCTCAGAAAGCCAAACAGTTCAAGGGATGGGCAATTAATGCTGGCCTTGCCAGCAACACCAAAAATTATTGTTGTTCGTCCGAAAGATTACTGGAACCTTTTACAAAGTTTTGTCGTGGAAAGTAAAATATTGTTTAACCATACCGACTTCAATGTCTTTCTATGTGGATGCTTGAAGCTTAATTGATTTGCATGATGAGACACAGGCCAACAGATTTGGAGATAAAAAAGGAATATTTAGAAGGATACAAACCAGAACTGTGTCAATAAGATAGACTAACAAGAAAGGTCATGAGAGTGAAATATTGTTAGGGGCTGGAAGTGAGATAAAAATTAGCTTTCAGAAGGCAAGCTTTTGTTTGCTTCCTACCCTGTGGTACAGGGGGATGCATTACCTCTGAATTTGGGAGCAGTAATCAGATTTATGCACATTATAGTTATATTCATTTAGTCAGAGTGAACTGGATGTGCAGTGCTGTCAACATTAATAAAGCAATGGGATGTGTGATCAGAAAGACAGCTCAGAAATTGATTTAAATCAAAGAACACACAGAGGCCATACTCTGTGTTCCTCCTGCCTCAACTCCAGTACGAATAAGGCTGCAGGGTTGGAAAATAAGCTGACATCTGGATGTGCCAGTGACTCCTATAGACTCCTACAGATGTGGTTACCTCTTATATTAATCTTCTGGCCTCTCAGTTGACGCAGCAAAACTGGTGAACACATGCGTGACGAAGAGGGTTGTGCTGGCCCTACCAGAGGGTCCTGTGAACTGGATCCCAAACTGCCAAGAAAAAGGAAGGTCATTGTGTTTTTTTACTACTTAAATATATTCAAATGAGCGTGAATGTAATCAGGGCTTTCACGATATGTTACGAATACAATAATCTGAAGATTCACCTTTAAATGAACCATAAGACCATAAGACATGGGAACAGAATTAGGCCATTCGGCCCATTGAGTCTGCTCTGCCATTCAATCAAGGCTGATCTGTTGAGAGAAAAGGGTTACAGACATATAAATCCATTCTGTACTCACAGTACCAGGGCTGGATTCTGCAGTCTGTCAGCCGCGTTTTCCTGCGCGGCGTGCCCCGCTGGCAGCGGGATCCTCCGTTCCTACAACCGGCCAATGGGGTTTCCGATTGTGGCCACCCCATGCCATCGGGAAACACGCGGGTGTGGGTGTGCTGCCGGCAGACCGGAGGATCCCGCCGATGGAGAATTCCGCAGCTGCACTTTATATGAACTCCTTAGGCAAACATTATTCCACCAACACCAACATCTGTTACTTTTGCGATTTAAATCAAAATTGCATAATTGACTCACTCATACCATGTTGTAATGAGTTGATCTTTTGGGGAATTACATTTTCTAGTATGAACAGACAATTATGAATAATTGTTTCTCAGAACTATTCAATAACAACAGAGCCTTTGGCTAGCTTAAGTGACATTGACCTACAGATGTGCCAGAGTCTGATTTGTATATTAGAATGAAGGGAGAACGAATGATGGAACGTAGACATGTAATTCTTTAGCCCCTGTTCTGTGATAACAACAAAACGGAGGGGAGAGTGGCACATGCCTTTGTCAGGACTGAAGCAGTTGGCATATTAAACTTGGCATGGTTCTTCCTAATTTAATAAGCATCCTGTGACAACTTGATGCTGCTGATTCCAATGCTGTTATTTCATACCAAGCCACCAAAATTAGGCTCCACTTGTTTGGCATTACGAGTCCCATTTTGTATGTAAATTGGCGTATAAGTGATGTGCAGACACTTCCACAGCAGGCTACGGCAGACCCCACTTTCAGTAAGGTTATTAAGACAGGATTTAGGAGTGTGCATCTTAACATCAACAGGGGATCATAATGCCAGTCAGAATGTAATGGGGATTTCATGCAAGCAGTATAATTTTTAACCCCAACATTGCGACGAATGCATTCTCTTAACCTTGCACAGTCAAAACATTTTTCAGCAAAAGAATGGTCTTTCTGCAGTTCAGGCATCATCAAATACATTCAGTTTACCTGCTGATTGATTTCTGTTCTCTCTTATTAAGTAATGCTGAAGTATTCAGTGGTTTGCACACTTATTTAAAGTCGGTGATGTCTACAGGCATCATTGTTGTATATGGTGAAGGCCTTGATTCTGGGTTTATGGTTCTGCCCAGGCGATTTGCTACCAGTCATGGTTGTTAGAATTGCCGTCCCATCTTGCAACATGGCAAGGAGAAAGAGGAGAAGCACCAGAGAGGAGGACAAGCTGCTCAAAGACGAAGGTGAATGAGAAGGAGGATCCTCAATAGGAGGCTATATCTCAAAGGGTCTTGAGGGAGCAATTCTCCTACCTCAATTATAGTGAAGAAGGTGATACTGAAATTTGTTATCCTTTGCAGGCAAACCTCCAGCCTCAGAACAGCAAGACAAGTGCTACCAATAGCTGTGAAGGTGACTACATCCATGAGCATCAAAATGGGTACATGCAATATCTCTGATATATCCCAGTTCATTGTGCATTGCTGTTTAAGTAAGGTGATTAAGGTGATGATGTTTTGTGTGCCAAGGGACAAAAAAACATTGAATTCCCTCTTTACAGAAGGAAGCAGAGAAAGCAAGAAAGTAGCATTGAAAGGATGGCAGGCTTCTCCATCCTATAAGGGGCCATTTACTTTGGCTGGGGTTTTCCAGGATAAATTTTTAAAAATCAAGATCCTGCTTGACCAGGAGCCAATGAAGATCAGCAAGCTGGGGCGGCAGGGGAACATCAACTTGCCGCGAGTTAAGACCTCAGTAGGAGAGTTTTGGTTGATCTCAAGTTTACAAAGTGCACAATGTGAAAGCCCAACGCGGAGTGCATTGGAATAGTCTGGAGGCAACAAAGGCTTGGATGAGCACAACACAAGGACACGCGGAGGGCCATATAACGAGAACTGTACTGTCAAATACAGTGCCCGTAAACAGATCACTGGGTCCTCAAGTAACGCTTTGGAATCCTGCTGTACTCACCGAACATGTGTTGTGATTCATTGTGTTCTTCAGCATCCTGCACCACCTCAATATCATGAGGAGGAGGAAGGAAAAGGAAGTAGGGAGGAGGGAGCCAACATGTCTCCTTTAAAGCCAGGCTGTCCTTCATCTGACTGTGGTACCAATGAACACAACACCAATTTCTCCATTCCGTGAGAGTCACACACCTTACCTTGCCTCTGTTACTGACCAGTACAGCATCCTCTTGGCCATTATTAACCACCTTTAACTGTATGCAAATATACAGTAAAGGGTGCATGCATGGAATTATCTCCATTCTAAGTCTCAACATGTCTCTGGTCAACACCACACTGACCATAGGTCCAGATCATTTGCCTTATTAAATCACTGTATGGACAGTACTTGAGCCGACAACAGTGCGACCACTGTGCTACCACTAGTCACAAGCTAAACGTTTTCTAGCGGTCAACACGGTAGCACAGTAGTTAGCATTGTTGCTTCACAGCTCCAGGATCCCAGGTTCGATTCCCGCCTTGGGCACGGTCTGTGCGGAGTCTGCATGTCCTCTCTGTGTCTACGTGGGTTTTCTCCGGGTGCTCCACAATTCCCGAACGACGTGCTGTTAGGTGAATTGGACATTCTGAAGACTCCCTCTGTGTACTCGAACAGGCACCGGAATGTGGCGACTAGGGGCTTTTCACAGCAACTTCATTGCAGTGTTAATGTAAGCCTACTTGTGACAAAAAAGATTATTATTATAGTGCACTAATTCTGTGCGGCGAAGCACCAGAATGTAACAGTCATGTGTGATGGAGTACAGGGAGCAGACAGACAGCCCTGAGGGGAGATATGTCTTCCTTGGATCTCACTATGTACGTATTGTAAATAATCTAAATAATACAGTTTTTAAGTAGATATCGTACTCTGCCTCTGGCTTTTCCTTGCTCGATACCTGGCCCAGCACCTTCCACAACAATTTCAATTCTCTCGAATAGTGCTTCAGTCAGTTAAATTTCAACAAGTGGCTTCAGCCCAGTAACTGAATAGTCATTTTTGATATAAAGCATGGATTTACAATAGAGGTCAGTGAATTACTTTTGGCATTGCATCCATGGAGGAATTTGAAAACAAGGACGAGAATTTTAAAGTCAAGGTGTTGCTTGACTGGGAACCAAACAGATCCTTGTGGATAGCCAGCTATTCACAATATATATCAAGGAATTGGATGAGGGAACTAAGTGTAATATTTTCAAGTTTGTGGACAACACAAAACTGGTGGGAATGTGAGTGGTCAGGAGGATGTTCAGAGGCTTCAAGGCGATTTAGACAATTTGAATGAGTGGACAAATACATGGCAGATGCAGTATAATGTGGATCAGTGTGAAGTTATCCACTTCGGACAGAGAAATAGAATGGCAGAATATTATCTAAATGGTGATAGATTGGGAAATGTTGGTGTCCAAGGGGACCTGGGTGCCCTAGTACACTAGTCATTGAAAGCGAGCATGCAGGTGCAGCAAGCAGCCAAGAAGGCAAATGGTACGTTGACCTTCAGAGGACTTCAGTACAAGAGCAGGAATGTCCTACTGCAGCTCTGCAGGGCCTTGATGTGACCACAGCTGGAATATTGTGTGGAGTTTTGGCCTTTTCTAAAAAAGGTTATACATGCCAAAGAGGGAGTGCAATGAGGGTGCATTGGGCTGATTCTTGGGATGGCGGGATTGTTGTTTGAGGAGAGACTGAGTCAACTAGACCTGTATTCACTGGAGTTTAATTGAAATGTATAAAATTGTGATAGAGTTGGACAGACTGGATGCAGGAATGATGGTCCCCCTGACTGCGGGGTTCTGGAAAAAGAGGTCACAGTTTCAGGATACGGGGTAAGCTAGTTAGGTCAGAGGCTGGTGAACCTGCGGGATTCTCTACCACAGGAGGCTGTGGAGGCCAAATCTCTGAATATATTTAAGAAGGAAATAGATGGAGTTCTGAACTCTAAAGACATCAGCCTGAATGGGGCGAGTGTGTGAGCATTGCATTGAGAGAGAGAATCATTCATGATCATATAGAATGGCAAAGCAGGCTCAAAGGGCCGAATCACCTACTATGGTTGAGAACCTTTCTTCTCCTATTGATTTCCTGCATCAAGGTCACAAGTGTTGTGTGAAGGAACCATGGAGCCTGCTCTTTGTCATGCTGTATTATTCCTGTGTCTTTTCTAGATCAAAGTCATTGTGCAATGCCTTCCAGTGGCTGCCCCTGTCAAAATGCACTTCCCTTTTAAAAGGCCCAGTCTTGTTTTAAGTCATGCAGGCCAACTTGAACTTGTGCTTGAACTGGGTTTTGTGCCCTGTACTCAGGCAGTCACTCAGCAGTCCGCTCAGCGCTGGAGACACACGACAATCATGTAAATAAATAGGCAACACAAAGCTTTCGTGCTGGCTATATTACAAGGAATGGTACGGGTTAATTGGGCATTGCTATTCCCATACCTGAATACCAGACTTATCCAATTTGTCCCCATGTCTATCTTAAGGGACAATTTGCTGTTATCAACGAGAGTGATTGATGTTTGCTTTTTTTGCATTAGAACAAGTTTTGCTGTAGTGACTGCAGTTAAGGCTAGCTATGCTGTTAAATACCTTACACTTGGAAATGGAAGCAGTGATTAGTACTCTGCCCCCTGGTTACCTGGAAACAAACAAGGCAACAAAAAAATAGTCCCTTTGGCAGCTGCTGAAACTATTTGTCCAGAAATTTCCTGAATGATAAATACCGAGTGTCCTGCAGCAGCATAGAACTGCCTCCCTGTGGTGAATGTATCACGGCAACCATTCACCACTGTATTGCATTGTACTATGTTGTTGCCCTTGTGGGTTCCACCTATGGACCATTGTATCACATTACATCGCACTGTATCATGTTGGTGCCCTTGTGGGCTCCGCCCCACTTGGGGAGGTATATAGATCTGCTGCCCTGCAGGCGGCTCTCAGTGCAGAGCAGTCGAAGGCAGGCACAGTTCTAGCTGATTAAAACCACTGTTCACGTCAACTCTCTGTCTCGTGTGAATTGATGGTCGCATCAATTTAATCAGCTACAACATCGCGATGGAAGCAGCCCTCAATCCTGATCGACTGGAACTCGACCCACAGGCCGCTGAAGCCAAAGGGATTTTTTTGCACTGGCTCTGCTGTTTTGAGGCCTACCTCGCCGCCTCCTCCTCGCCCTCCGTCACCGACGAACAGAAACTGAGCCTCCTCCACGCCCGGGTGAGCCACATAATCTCCGTGCAAATCGAGGAAGCGACCACGTACGCAGACGCGGTTGGGATCCTAAAAAGGCAATACGTGAGGCCAGTGAACGAAGTGTTCACGCAACACCTCCTCACCACTCACCGCCAACGCCCCGGGGAATCACTGGAGGAGTACCTACGCGACCTGAAAGTACTCGCGTGAAGCTGCAACTACAAGGCCGTCACGGCCTCACAACACATGGAACTCACAATCTGGGATGCCTACGTGGCTGGCATGCAGGTGCAGCAAGCAGCTAAGAAGGCAAATGGCATGTTGGCCTTCAGAGGACTTGAGTACAAGAGCAGGAATGTCCTACTGCAGCTGTGCAGGGCCTTGATGCGACCACAGCTGGAATATTGTGTGGAGTTTTGGCCTTCTTTTCTAAAAAAGGTTATGCATGCCAAAGAGGGAGTGCAATGAGGGTGCATTGGGCTGATTCCTGGGATGGCGGGATTGTTGTTTGAGGAGAGACTGAGTCAACTAGACCTGTATTCACTGGAGTTTAATTGAAATGTATAAAATTGTGATAGAGTTGGACAGACTGGATGCAGGAATGATGGTCCCCCTGACTGTGGGGTTCTGGAAAAAGAGGTCACAGTTTCAGGATACGGGGTAAGCTAGTTAGATCAGAGGGTGGTGAACCTGTGGGATTCTCTACAACAGGAGGCTGTGGAGGCCAAATCTCTGAATATATTTAAGAAGGAAATAGATGGAGTTCTGAACTCTAAAGACATCAGCCTGAATGGGGTGAGTGTGTGAGCATAGCATTGAGAGAGAGAATCATCCATGATCATATAGAATGGCAAAGCAGGCTCGAAGAGCCGAATCACCTACGATGGTTGGAACCTTTCTTCTCCTATTGAGTTCCTGCAGCAAGGTCACAAGGAACCATGGAGCCTGCTCTTTGTCATGCTGTATTATTCCTGTGTCTTTTCTAGATCAAAGTCATTGTGCAATGCCTTCCAGTGGCTGCCCCTGTCAAAATGCACTTCCCTTTTAAAAGGCCCAGTCTTGTTTTAAGTCATGCAGGCCAACTTGAACCTGTGCTTGAACTGGGTTTTGAGCCCTGTACTCAGGCAGCCATGCAGCAGTCCGCTCAGCGCTGGATACACACTACAATCATGTGAATAAATAGGCAACACAAAGCTTTCGTGCTGGCTAAATTACAAGGAATGGTACGGGTTAATTGGGCATTGCTATTCCCATACCTGAATACCAGACTTATCCAATTTTTCCCCATGTCTATCTTAAGGGACAATTTGCTGTTATCAACGAGAGTGATTGATGTTTGCTTTTTTTGCATTAGAACAAGTTTTGCTGTAGTGACTGCAGTTAAGGCTAGCTATGCTGTTAAATACCTTACACTTGGAAATGGAAGCAGTGAGTAGTACTCTGCCCCCTGGTTACATGGAAACCGACAAGGCAACAACAAAATAGTCCCTTTGGCAGCTGCTGAAACTATTTGTCCAGAAATTTCCTGAATGATAAATACCGAGTGTCCTGCAGCAGCATAGAACTGCCTCCCTGTGCTGAATGTATCACGGCAACCATTCACCACTGTATTGCATTGTACTATGTTGTTACCCTTGTGGGTTCCACCTATGGACCATTGTATCACATTACATCGCACTGTATCATGTTGGTGCCCTTGTGGGCTCCGCCACTGGCTCTTGGGGGAGGTATATAGATCTGCTGCCCTGCAGGCGGCTCTCAGTGCAGAGCAGTCGCAGGCAGGCACAGTTTAAGCTGATTAAAACCACTGTTCACTTCAACTCTCCGTCTCGTGTGAATTGATGGTCGCATCAATTTAATCAGCTACAACATCGCGATGGAAGCAGCCCTCAAACTGATCGACTGGAACTCGACCCACAGGCCGCTGAAGTCAAAGGAAGTTTTTTGCACTGGCTCCACTGCTTTGAGGCCTACTTCGCCGCCTCCTCCTCACCCTCCCTCACTGACGAACAGAAACTGAGCCTCCTCCACGCCCGGGTGAGCCACATAATCAACGTGCAAATCGAGGAAGCGACCACGTACGCAGACATGGTCGGGATCCTAAAAATGCAATACCTGAGGCCGGTGAACAAAGTGTTCGCATGGCGTCTCCTCACCACTCGCTGCCAACGCCCCGGGGAATCGCTGAAGGAGTACCTACGCGACCTGAAAGTACTCGCGTGAAGCTGCAACTACAAGGCCATCACGGCCTCACAACACATGGAACTCGCAATCTGGGACGCCTATGTGGCTGGAGTCCGGTCCAACTATGTCAGACAGCGTCTGCTCGAGAAGGGCGCCCTCGACCAAGAAGAGAAGGTAAAACTAGCCACCTCACTAGAAGTAGCGTTTCAGAGCCTCAACGCTTTTCCCTCCGACCACGCGACCCCCTTGTGGACACCCGATCAGAGGGTGCCCCAGGCCTGTGCCTCGCGGCTGCCTGCCCAACCCGGGTCTCTGCCCTGCCAATTCTGCAGCCAGCACCAACACCCCAGGCAGCGTTGCCTGGCTTGGAACGTGACCTGTAGCAACTACGGCAAAAAAGGACACTTTGCCAAAATTTGCCTGGCCAGGCCCAAAACCTCCAAATCGCAGGCCTAACTTTCGGACTCACAGGCCCGCAGACCCCGCAGCGTGGCTGCGTGCCTGCCGGCTCCGCCCCCTCCGGACGTGTCATCTGCCTCGTGTTGTCCGTGGGGGCAGCCATCTCCGACTTTACTCACAACGTGCGACTCATGGGGGCCGCCATCTTGGCTGCCGTGTCCCACATGGTCCACCATGTGCGACTCATGGGGGCTGCCATCTTGGCCGCCATCTTCATCGCCGCCTGACTCGTGAGACCGACGGCGCAGCCATCTTGGGACCACCCCATCACCGCCGACCACGCCGGCTACCCGCTCGAAGCATCTCAGGAACTCGATGGTGACCGTCCGGGTCAATGGGCATGAAACGACCTGCTTGTTTGACTCCGGGAGCACGGAGAGCTTCGTACACCCAGACATGGTAAGGCACTGTTCTGTCCCAATTTCCCCCGCATCTCAAACAATCTCCCTCGCTTCCGGATCACCTTCAGTGCAGATCCGGGGGTACTGTGTCGCGCACCTCGCGATACAGGGCGCCGAGTACGCCAATTTTAAATTATGTGTACTCCCCGATCTCTGCGTACCTCTCCTGTTGGGACTGGACTTCCAGTGCAACCTCAAGAGCCTGACCCTGAAGTTCGGCGGGCCCCTACCCCCTCTCACCGTATGCAGCCTCGCGACCCTAAAGGTTGACCCTCCCCGCTCTTCGCGTTCCTCACTGCTGACTGTAGACCCGTTGCCACCAGGAGCAGGCGGTACAGTATCCAGGACAGGACTTTTATCAAGTCCGAGGTCCAGCGGCTCTTGAGGGAAGGGATCATCGAGGCCAGTAATAGCCCCTGGAGAGCCCAGGTGGTGGTCATTTGTACTGGGGAGAAGAACCGGATGGTTGTAGACTACAGCCAAGCCATAAACCGGTACCCCCTTCCCAGGATAGCGGACATGGTGAATCAGATTGCACACTACCGGGTGTTCTCCACGGTAGATCTGAAGTCCGCATACCATCAGCTCCCAATCCGCCTGGGGGACCGCCACTACACAGCCTTTGAGGCAGATGGCCGCCTCTTTCATTTCCTCTGGGTCCACCTCGGTGTCACCAACGGGGTCTCGGTCTTCCAAAGAACGATGGACCGAATGGTGAACCAGTACGGGCTGCGGGCCACATTTCCTTACTTGGACAACGTCACCATATGCGGCCACGACCAGCAGGACCACGACGCCAACCTTCAGGTGTTTCTCCAAACCGGCCAAGCCCTGCATAGTATCTTCACCTTGTTCGGTTTCCCCACTTACGTCCACAGTGACCGGGGCTCCTCGTTTATGAACGATGAACTGTGTCAGTACTTGCTCGGTAAGGGCATCGCCTCAAGCAGGACTACCAGTTACAACCCCGCCGGAAACGGGCAGGTGAGGAGGGAGAACGCGATGGTATGGAAGGCCGTCCTCCTGGCCCTACAGTCTAGGAATCTCCCAGTTTCCCACTGGCAGGAGGTCCTCCCCGACGTGCTCCACTCCATTAGTCACTCCTTTGCACAGCACGAACGAGACCCCTCATGACTGCCTATTTGTTTTCCCTAGGAAATCCACCTCCGGGGTCTCGCTTCCGGCCTGGTTGACGACGGGGCCAGTACTCCAAAAACACATGAGGAGCCATAGGTCCGACCCCCTGGTCGAGAGGATCCAGCTCCTTCACGCCAACCCCCACTATGCCTATGTGGCGCACCCCGACGGCCGACAAGATACGGTCTCCCTCTGGGACCTGGCACCCGCAGAATCCCCTACAACCATCACCTACCCCCACCCCCCCAAACTACACCGAACTGCACCCCCACCCTTGCATGGCCTATACTCTCCCTCCTACACCCCCTTCCCCCATCGCCGACCGACAGGGATGAAGCTCCAGAAGACAAGCTCCCGGAGTCAACACCTGTGCCCGCATCGACGAGTTCAACACCCTTGCCCACAGCGACGAGTTCAACACCCGTGCCCGCAGCGAGACCACAGCTCTGGCGATCGCAGCGTACGGTCAAGGCGCCAAACAGACTCAACCTGTGAGCCACTTCACCCCCGCTGGACTTCAATTTTTTAACTGGAGGTGAATGTGGTGAATGTATCACGGCAACCATTCACCACTGTATTGCATTGTACTATGTTGTTGCCTTTGTGGGCTCCACCTATGGACCATTGTGTCACATTACATCTCACTGTATCATGTCGGTGCCCTTGTGGACTCCGCCCCTGGCTCCGCCCCCCCCTTGGGGGAGGTATATTCATCTGCTGCCCTGCAGGCGGCCCTCAGTACAGAGCAGTTGCAGGCAGGCACAGTTTAAGCTGATTAAAACCACTGTTCACTTCAACTCTCCATCTCATGTGAATTGATGGTCGCATCACTCCCCTGCCTAAGTACTTTGTTTAGAACAAAAAGAGAACCCTTACATTCAATCCTGCAGCATCATTCCCCCATATTCACAATTGAGAGTCCTGTTTCCCCAACTGTGGTTCGGAAAGAAACATATTACGTTGGTAATTGTGACTTTCATAATTTCATGATGTTCCAAAATGCTTTGAAGCCAATGTAGTAATTTTGAAAAGTCATTACTGTTGGAACAGAGGGGGAAAAAAAATGTTGTCTTGCTCTATGGCATCAGAATTTTTGCTTCAACTGAATTAAATATTTGAAATGGATGTGTTAAATGCATCTGTGGGGTGCATTTTGGTACAGAGAACAACTGCAGACACTGCTGCTGCCATTTCTCTGTTGTCCTTGCCCATCGAGCTGCAGGAGCTCACAGCTCTGGAGGGTACTGCTGAATTAATCTTGGGGACCAGCATAGTGCATCTTTCGTGTGGCAGAGTTTCCAGTGTGTTTGTGATGGAGATGGGCAGCGTGCAAATGTCACCTGCATCATAAGTACTCACTAACCATCTTTTTTCTTTACACAGGATAAGTTAGTGCAAAACAGGAGTGAGAGAGAACAAGAAGGGGCATACCTAATTTTACGGCCCCTCAAACAGTATGAAGAGAAGGCTGCCAAGCTGACAGGGGGAGGACTGTGACTATTCCTGTGGTGATGGTGAGACCGCCCTCACCCAGTCATCCAGTGAGGAAGCATGCTTAATCTCTGCTCATTGAAACTTGAGGTTAAGGCTCTGTGCAATGGAGGAGGCAGCCCATTCAGTCACTCATTATCTCCTCTTCCCATTACTGAGGAGTCATGAATCATGCTGAACATTGTGCAATCAGCAGGGAACATCTCCAATTCTGACCTGGTGATGGAGGGAAGGCCGTTGATGAAGCAGCTGAAGATTGTTGGGCCTCGGACACTATCCTGAGAGACTGCTGCAGTGATGTTTTGGAACTGAGATGATTGATCTCCAACAACCACAGCAATCTTCTTTTGTGTTGGTATGACTCCAGCCAGTGGGAGAGGTTTCCCCTGATTCCCATTAACTCCAGTTTTGCTCGGGCTTCTTGATGCTACAGTTGGACAAATGCTCCAGTCACTCTCATCTTATGTCTTGAATTTAGCTCCTTTGTCCAAGTTTCGAGCAAGGCTGTGATGAGGCTAGAAACTGACTGGTCTTGCTGGATCTCAAACTGAAAGCCAGCAAACAGGGCACTTATTCAGCAATAACTCCAACATATTCTCAACATATCCCAGATTCTGTCCTTCAACATATATTGGAGGTTGGATGTTTGGCTGACAAGGGTGTGGGTCGATATATGAGTTTTCTTTTGCCAACGTTAAAGGACATTGGGCAGCACGGTAGCACAGTGGTTAGCGCAGTTGCATCACAGCTCCAGGGTCCCAGGTTTGATTCTCAGCTTGGGTCACTGTCTGTACGGAGTCTGCACGTTCTCCCCGTGTCTGCGTGGGTTTCCTCCGGGTGCTCCGGTTTCCTCCCACAGTCCAAAGATGTGCAGGTTAGGTGGATTGGCCATGCTAAATTGCCCTTAGTGTCCAAAAAAAAGGTTGAGTGGGGTTGCTGGGTTATGGGGATGGGGTGGGGGTGTGGGCTTGGGTAGGGTGCTCTTTCCAAGGGCTGGTGCTCGATGGGGCGAATGGTCTCCTTCTGCACTGTAAATTCTATGATTCTATGATATTAGGTATGCACAATTGAAAGATCAAGGGCGGGATTCTGTGACCCCCCACCGAGTGGGAGAATCGCCGGGGGTCGGCGTGAATCCCGCCCCCGCCGTTCTCCCAATTCCCCCCCCCCACAAAAACAGGCCCGCGTGAGTCGCGCCTCCCACCTCGGAGAATGGCGGGGTCAGCGCGACTCAATGGGCTCCTGGGCCTCCCGAATTCTCCAGCCCGCGATGGGCTGAAGTCCGGCCCGCCTGTAGCCGGTCCCGCCGGTGTAAATTAGAGTAGGTCCCTTACTGGCGGGACCTGGTGGCGCGGGCGGGCCCCGGGGTTCCTGAGGGGTCGCGGGGGGACCTGGCCGGTAGGTGCCCCCACGGTGGCCTGGCCCGCGGTCGGGGCCCACAGAAGCCTGTGCCGTGGGGGGCACTCGATTCCTCCGCATTGGCCAATGTGGTCCTCCACGATGGCCGATGCGGAGACGAACCCTCCCGCGCATGCGCGGGGATGACACCAGCACGCGCTGGTACTCCCGCGCATGCGCCGACTCGCAGCAGCCGGCGGAGGCCTTTCAGCGCCGGTTGGCGTGGCACCAAGCCCCTATCCCGCCGGCTGGTGGGGCTCCAACCACTCCGGGGCAGGCCTAGCCCCTGAAGGTGCGGAGAATTCCGCACCTTTGGGGCCGCCCGATGCCGGAGTGGTTCACGCCACTCCGTCCCGCCGGTATGGGAGAATCGTGCCCCAAGAGAAGTTTACAAATCTGGTGGAGTGTGGACATACAAATGGACAGCTCTGAAATCATAGAATCCATACAGTGCAGCAGGAGGCCATTCAGCTCATCAAGTCTGCACCAACCCCCTAAAAGAACACCTTACCGAAGCCCAATCCCCAACCATATCCCTGCAACCCCACCCAACCTTTGGACTCTAAGGGGCAATTTAGAATGGCCTAACCTGCATATCTTTGGACTGTAGGGGGAAACCGGAGCACATGCAGAAACCCATGCCGACATCGGAAAAATGTGCAAACTCCACACAGAGTCACTCGAGGTTGGAATCAAACTCAGGTCCCAGGCGCTGTGAGGCAGCAGTGCTAACCACCGTGCCACCCGAAGCGTGTAACATATTCTCTGAATTGCTTATTGCAATGCCCTCACACAAGATGGATGTGGACTAACTGTATGGCATCATCTAACACAAAAGTAAAATTTTGAGAACCCTATCAGATAGAAGAGGTTTCAATGCACAGTCCTCTTAATGGAAAACAATGGAATGGTACAGCACAGGAGGCACTTTCATCCATCGTGACTGCGCCAGTACTTTGAAAGAGCTATTCAAATCATTCCACTCGCCTGTTCTTTGCCGAATTCCCTGAAAATATTTCATTTCCAAGTATCAATCCAATGCTCTTTTGAAAATTTTTATTGAATATACTTCACCAAACTTTCCAGTCAGTACCTTCTATATTATGACAGTTTGCTGCAATAAATGCGTTTTCCTTATGTCACCTCTGCTTCTTCTGCTGATTGCCTTAAATCTATACCCTCTCATTCTGCTATTATAAACAGCTTCTGCTTATTTATTCTGTCAAAGCCCTTCCTGATTTTAAGCACCGATATGAAATCTTTCCTTAACCTTCTGGATTCCAAAGACAACAAGTTCAATTTCTCTTGTCTCTCATTAACTGAAGTTTTTCATTGCTTGTACGATTTTGATAAATCTCCTCTGCAGCCCCTCGAACATCTTAATATCTTTCAAAAGTTTTTTTCCAACCTATAATTGGGGACTAATCAGCACTTCATAAAGGTTTAGCAAAACTTTCCTGTGTAGTCTGTGCCTTTATTTATAATGCTATGGAACCTGTACACCCTTTTAACAGCCTTCTCAACATGTTCTTCTCTAATAATCTTTATTAGTGTCACAAGTAGGCACTGTTGCTTCACGGTGCCCGGGTCCCTGGCACTGTAAAGCAACAGTGCTAACCACTGTGCTACTCCGCCCATACGGAGCCACAGGGGCCTCAGCATTCCCTTTAAAATTGCACCCGTTCGATTACATATATTTTCCTTATTCTTCCTGCTGAAATGAATCATGTCATACTTCACTGCCTTAAATTCATCAGCCTTGTGACTGTCCACTTCAATAGCCTGTCCACATCTTCCTGGAGTCGATTACCATCTTCCTCACTGTTTGCTACGTTTCCAAACTTTGTGTCATTTGCAAAATTTGTAATTATTCCCTGTATAGCCTTGTCCAAGTCATTGACCCATATCAAGAATAGCCCTGGGACACAGACACACAGAACACAGATCATCTCGTTCAGCATTACTTTCTGTATCATAGTGGTTGGCACTGTTGCTTCACAACACCAAGGACCTATGTTATCCTCTAATTCTGAATAACGACTGTAGACTTACAGTTAACACAAACACTTTATTTAAAGGGATCGTTCTGCTTCCAGAGCTCAACTAGATGTAAAACAGTCAAGAGGTATCACCAGTGAAACTAAGGTAAACTGCCTAAGCTAAGCTATCCCTGTGTGCTGCTGCTCACTAGCTCTGTGCTTCTAAAAGAGGCGGATCCTGCCTTGGGCTCGACCCTTTATATCCGTCTCTGATGCTCCCTCTAGTGATGCTATGGCTGTCACATCTGTGCTGCAGTCCCTGGTGTATGTGCAGATGCATGTACAGATGTACCGATCACTACATTCCCCCCCCCCTTTTGACTTGATATGTTTTCAGACTGGCCTCAAAAAAACTGTACATAACAAGTGGTGAGAATAAGCAAAGCTGCACACTGCGAAAATGATAAAGTAATGCAGAAACAATCAACAGTGTTATGAGTCTATCGTGAGAAATGTTCTTATTTGTCTTGTGGGTGTGTTGAAGTATCGTTACAAATCTAGCCGGTCGGGTGCCTTATGGCTTCTGCTGGAGCGTCTTAACGGTGGTGGTGGTGATGACGGTTTGATGTCATCAAGAGTACTGTCTGGCCTTGTGTGGCGAGGAAGGTCTTGTGGACTAATGGACTTGGTCAAGTCCAGTGTGGGAAACACCGGCGTTGTAGGCCGAAGCATTAACAGATCCCGGTGGTTACGGCGAAACAGTACTCCCGCCGACGACTTGACAATGTAGGACCGCGTTGCCTCCTGCCTGATCACCGTGGCTGACTCAGACCATCTGCCTTCTGGATCCCTTATCCTGACGATGTCACCCATGTTCAGTGGCTTGAGTGGGATCACATGTTGATCGTAGTATTGTTTTTGTTTGGACCGTAGTACCCGCATTTTGTCGAGTACCAGAGCATTATCGGGGTCTCGGAATTGAATCGCCAGGAGGGTTGTCCAGATGTCCCTGCCGAAGAGCATCTGCGTTGGCGACAGTCCTGAGCTCAATGGGGTTGCTTGGTACGATAACAGTGCTGGGTTGATGTCCGAGCGTGAATCTGTTGCATTGCTAATAAGTTGTTTAACAATGTGGACACCCTTTTCCACTTTCCCATTTGACTGTGGGTAGCGCAGACTGGATGTTACATGCCGAAAGCTGTAGCGGTCTGAGAACTCTTTCCATTCCCAGCTCGCGAAGCAGGGACCATTATCTGACATCACCACACGCGGGATTCCATGTCGCGCGAATGTCTCCTGGCACGCCTTGATGACAGATGAAAACGTGAGATCATGGAGTTACAGTACCTCCAGATAGTTTGAGTAATAGTCCATGATCACGACGTAATCACGCCTTGTGGCATGAAATAGGTCAATGACCTCTTTTGTCCACGGCGCCATTGTGAGTTTGTGTTGCTGCAGTGGTTCTTTACACTGTGCGGGTTGATGTCTTTGACAGGTGTCACATGTCATAACCATGTCCGTTATGTCTTGATTCATGCCAGGCCAGTACACAGCCTGTCGTGCTCATCTTTTGCATTTCTCAATTCCTAGGTGGCCTTCATGAATCTTACGTAGCATCTCGGCGCGGAGTATGGCCGGAATCACAATCTGCGCATTGCGTAACAGCAGGCCGTCAACTTAAAATCAGTTCTGACTTGACATTCTGAAATTGTGGACATTGTCCCCTCGTCCAACCGTGCTGGAGTAGGTGCAGCACCCTCCGTAAGGTTGCATCTTTCTGCGTCTCCTGTCGGATTAGGCAAAGCTTCTCATCCGAAGCAGGCAAATTCTCCATGCATAACTGTGTTTGGGCCTCCATTTCTCTGATAGGGGCTGATGGTGCATTGTCAGTGCAAATTGATCGGGACAGTGCGTCGGCAATGGCAAGATCTCTTCCCGGAGTGTATACTCGGGTGAAATCATTCCTTCGCAGCTTCATCATGATGCGCTGCAGATGAGGTGTCATGTCATTTAGATCCTTGTCTATGATATGAACCAACGGTCTGTGGTCGGTTTCCACTATGAATGTGGGCAGGCCGTACACATAGTCATGGAACTACAGAATCCCGGTGAGAAGTCCGAGACATTCTTTTTTGATTTGTGCATATCTGCACTCGGTTGCGGTCATGGCCCTGGGCGCGTATGCCACTGGGTCCCAGTCAGACTGGTCAGCCTGTTGGAGGAGAACGGCGCCAATCCCGGCCTGGCTGGCGTCAGTGGAGATCTTGGTGGGTCTGGTTGCATCAAAGAAAGCAAGGGTCGGTGTCCTCGTTAGTTGCTGTTTGAGATCCACCCATTCATTTTGGTGACGTTGTGTCCACTCAAACACGGTGGTCTTTCGTAGGAGTTTGCGTAAAGCTACCGTCTGTTCGGACAGGTTTGGGATGAACCTGCCGAGGAAGTTGACGAAGCCCAGAAATCGTAGCACCGCCTTCTTGTCGTGTGGCGTCTTCATGGACCATATTGCAGCGATTTTCGCCTCATCAGAGCTGACACCCTGAGATGATATGGTGTCACCCAAAAAGGTTACAGACTCCTTCGCAAATGTGCATTTTGCCTGGTTCAGTTTCAAACCGTATTTATGAATCCTCTGAAACACCTTCTTCCGACGACAGAGGTGTTCTTCTTCAGTGGTGGACCATACGATGATGTCATCCACATAGACTCTGACACCCTCAATGCCCTCGGTCGTTTGCTCCATTATCCTGTGCAAGATCTCTGACGCAGAGATAATGCCAAAGGGAGTGCGATTGAAGGAGAAACGTCCAAATGGCGTGTTGAACGTACACAGTAATCTAATCGAGTCATCGAGCTGTATCTGCCATAATCCCTGCAAGGCGTCGAGTTTTGTGAAGATACGAGCATTCGCCATCTCAGATGTGATCTCTTCACGCTTGGGGATGGAGTAGTGTTCCCGGCGAATGTTCTGGTTCAGGTCCTTCAGGTCTATGCATATGCGAAGATGCCCAGAACGTTTCTTAACACAGACAATGGACTAACCCAGTCAGTCGGCTGTGTGACTCGCGATATTACGCCTTGTGACTGCAGTCTGTTGAGTTCCGCTTTCAACTTCTCCTGCAGTGGAGTTGGAACCCTCCTGGGCGGCTAAATGACGGGGTTGGCGTCTGTCTTCAGCATGATTTTGTATTGGCAGAGTAGGGTGCCCATGCCTTTGAATATGTTGGGGTAGTCTTGTAGCATGCTGTGGATTTTAACTTCCAGGCTTGTTGGAGCCTGGGTGTGCATGTAAATGTGTTGCACCAGCCGCAAGTCTTTGCAGGCCTGAGCGCCTAACAGTGATGTCTACAATCTCGAATCGTAGCTGTGGTGATGTGCATCAATGTAAATGCATGTAGGCTAACAAGACACTAGAGGGAGCACCAGAAACATCACACACACACTCAGCCAATAGATCAGTTAGATAGGAGACGACCAATGGACATTCACGATACACACGGAGGTGACACGACCACAGGGGGGCATTACACCAACCCATATATAAAGGACACCACACACATGATCTGCCTCTTTCTAGTGGAGACAGTCAGTGAGTACAGACACAGGGTTGATTCAATGTTACACCCACCACGTGGATTGCAGCAATTGGTTAGTCAGTCTGGGTAGCTATAGTAGGATTTGCAGTAGTGTCGAACCCGAGTAATAGAAGTGTAAATAGTTTAATAAACGTGTTGAAGTTATCTCCACGTCTGAACCTTCCTTTGTCAAGTGCACTACAAGGAAGCCACTTATGTTGCACCTACAACATAACAAATCATGGTACTAGTACTGAACTGTTTCAATCCACATAGCCATGCCTCAGCGTACAGTGACAACCAGCAACAATACCCAGGCAAGATGTTCAAGATCCGGGTTCCGCAGCAGCTCCAATGCCACGGCGATCTCCACAAAAACTGGCGGGCATTCCGGCAAAAGTTTGAAATCTTCCTGGCGGCAGCTGAACTAGAAGAAGTGGCCGATCCTGAAAAAACAAAGCTTCTCCTCACCATCACCAGTGCCAGAGCAGAAGAAATCTTTTAAAAATTCAAGTTCTCCAAGGGGCAAAACAGGAGTGACTTCCAGGCAGTCCTGGACAAATTCGGCAAATACTGTGAGGAAAACACACTCCAACCAGCAAGAAAAGGTAAGAGAAGCGCCAGTACTCACCACAATGCCGAGTTCCCGGAGCAGAGAACAGTTTTGATCGGCAGCCATCTTTCTAAAGGGTCTGCACTTGCACAGTTGCGCGGGAAGTGCACAGAACGGGAAGGTCCTTTTGCGCATGCATGAGACGCCGCGCATACGCAATCACAAAAACGGCCATCAGTAAAGGAACAGTGATCTGCGCATGCACAATCGCTTCCTATGCGCTACGTCACATGCGTCATGACGTCAGAGGCCCCGGACCACGCCCATTTAAAGGGGAAACATCCCAAATCAAAGAAAAAATCTTTTAAAGCCGTAAAACAACCTTCCTTCACCTGGAATGACAGCACAATGCCTTAAATTGAACCAGGAAATGAAATTAACCTCGGAAGAGCCCTGCAACAAGCAGTTACCTATGCCCAAACCGATGACTCCGACTTTGAATACTTCGATACCGACCTTTACATTTTCTCTGGACCTCGCGAGCCCAATGCCAGCTCCGATGCAAACAGTGATGATATGGTCCTCGAAGACAACGACACAGACGAACGTTTCACTTTGGGAGGCTACCCCAGTACCAAATCCGAACCGCAACTAGACGTGTTGCACATTGGCGACCCCCATACTGAATTCGATGCAGATGCAGATTCGTTCTTCGGATTTAAGGATCTTCAGCCAGCATATACAACATCCCGACTCGTGAGTGCAGGATTATGCTGTGGCCTGATACCAAGAGACAGAGAGCAGTACAAGCCCAAAGAGAGCGGCCTGCTGCCACACAGAGCGTGGTACACGCACCGCTCAGGGTTCACGACTCTACGAAAGAAGACATGCAAGACTCCACACTGCAGTCCTTGCATGAACAAGAAGTGACTCCAGTGTCACAAGCTTCCACAACAAGCGCGTGGACAGACGCCACGATAGAAGAAGCGCAAGACTCCAGAGCACAGTCATTGCACACACAAGACGTGACTCCAGTGTCACAAGCTTCTGCAGCAAAAACGTGGACAGCCTCCACAATAGAAGCAACGCAAGACTCCGACGCGCAGTCCTTGCACACACAAGACGTGACTCCAGGGTCACAAGCTTCTGCAGCAAAAACGTGGACAGCCTCCACAATAGAAGCAACGCAAGACTCCGACGCGCAGTCCTTGCACACACAAGACGTGACTCCAGGGTCACAAGCCTCCGCAGCGAGCTCGTGGACAGCCTCCGCGATAGAAGCAATGCAAGACTCTGACGCGCAGTCCTTGCAGGAACAAGACCATGAGGGTCTAGCAACCTCCTCTGACCAACTAGCGCCAGACGATGCAAGTCTGCCATACTCAAGCAAACAGCAAGAAAGCTATGACAGTCTACCACACTCCAGTGCACAGCATGACGACCATGACAGTCTATCATGCTACAGTGAAGAACAAAGCGACAATGACAGTCCAAGCCCAAATGAAGGACAACAGCAAGACAATGACAGTCCACCCACATTGTTTGCGCCACCAGATGAAGACTCTGACAATTTACCCAACCCAAGTGAACAACAAGTAGCTACTGAGGCTCTACCCACGATATGTGAGACGAGTGACGACAGCATCCCACTTCCCATGCAAGATGTGCAAAGTGACAGACCTCAGCTAATGTGTACAGAGGCACTCGACGATCACTGTGAGACCACTGGTGAATCCAGTGACACCACGATACTTCCACCCTCATTCGCTCGAACCTCTCCACTAGTCAATGCATTCCTGCATGTTCCGACTCCAGACGTGCAGCTTCAAGAAATCTCAGCTGACTCCAGTGAACCTGCTAAGACTCCTGACGGGGAGCATCAACAAACCAACACTGACTCAGTTAAAACAGACCAGATTCCAAATGGGGAGCAACCAAACGCCGACTCTGATTCATGTAAGCCGGACTTTACTCCAGACAGGGAGTGCCGCAACCTCAGTTATGGCACGCTCAGTGTGACAGCAGATGCCACAATGACAGGAGATGGATCACTGAACAATTACACTGGGTCAGTAATAACAAGCAGTGCCTACAGTCCAAGAGGAATACACCAATATTCACCACAGCTATATCCACACATTTTTTCCACACCAGCAGTGCAGCCAATGACAGCTCATGCTGGACAAACCCAGTATTCAGGCATGCAGCAGCCAGCAGTCTATGCAGCATATTTTCAAACAGGCCAGCACTACGGATTGCCCACTCATGGAATCAAGGCCAAAGGAGGACTACCGCAAGTGCAATCTGCACTACAGACTGGATGCCTTAGTTACAGCCCAGGATTTGCTGCACCCCAGCCTGGCCAGACGGCATATTCCTATCAGATGCAAAGTTCTAGTTTCACACCATCACCAGGTATTTATGCGAGCAGCAATTCTGTTTCCAATTTGACAAGCTTCAACGGTTCTCAGCAGGATCATCTTTCCAGCACAGCACGTGGCCAGAACCAGTATGTACAGTCTTATCCAACTTCAACATATGGCACATCCATGACCTCGAATGATACTGTTGATGGTACCTCTTCAATGTCAACGACTTATCAGCTACAAGATGCCATCTGACAGCACCATCACAAACATCGAAAAAGAAAGGGACTCCAAATCAGACAGCGAAGTGATTTGACCACTTCTTGGTTCCTGTGGCACAGGGACGTTGATGGCGTTCATAACCAAGAGAGACATTTGACCATGATGATTGATGGCTTTTGGACTCACACGAATGATTTGGACTTATTGTCTAATCACTGTTCCCATGACTTGTGTACACCTTACCTTATCTACCAGTTCTTTGTTCAATTTTCTTATTGTGTACAGAAAATACGAACATATAAAAAAGGGGGATGTGGTGATGTGCATCAATGTAAATGCATGTAGGCTAACTAGACACTAGAGGGAGCAGCAGAAACATCACACACACACACTCAGCCAATAGATCAGCTAGATAGGAGACGACCAATGGACATTCACGATACACACGGAGGTGACACGACCACAGGGGGGCATTACACCAACCCATATATAAAGGACACCACACACATGATCTGCCTCTTTCTAGTGGAGACAGTCAGTGAGTACAGACACAGGGTTGATTCAATATCACACCCACCATGTGGATGGCAGCAACTGGTTAATCAGTCTGGGTAGCTATGGTAGGATTAGCAGTAGTGTCGAACCCAAGTAATAGAAGTGTAAATAGTTTAATAAACGTGTTGAAGTTATCTCCATGTCTGAACCTTCCTTTGTCAAGTGCACCACAAGGAAGCCGCTTATGTTACACCTACAATATAACAAATCAGTAGCTTCTTGCGTATCGTCTTGTTGTCCACCCGGAGATGGCACGATCCCTTTGAGGCGATCTGATTGCCGTTGTAGTCCTTCAGCCGACATGCAGTGGGTATTATTTCATGGTCTCCTGGAATCGAATGGAGATCCTTATTAGTGAGGAGGTTCGCTGAGGCCCCGGTGTCAAGCTTGAAGACTAATGAAAAGTCATTGACTTGCACAGACGCAGTCCACTCACTGCTGGAATCAATGCTGTGGACTGGGTGAGGCGTGGCGATTATTGCGTCATGTTCCTCAATTGTCTCGATCGTGTCCACGACAAACGAGTTGTCGCAAGCGAGGCTTTCCTCATTCGAGGAATATACATCATTGGTTTTTTTCTGCTCCGTTGAGTCTATGCTTTTTACGTTGACGTTCATGTGTTTCTGTCTTGTTATCTTCATTTGCAGTGCATCTCTGTACTGTGAGGCAAAGTGGTTGTATTTGCCACACTTTAAACATTATTTTCCAGAAGCTGGACATTGCCCTTTTAAGTGGCCGTGTCCGCAGCAGGGACACGTCATGACGCTGTCCCTCCACTCTCGCGCATGTGCAGTAGGTCTTTCTTCCGTGTCAAATCTTCGGGAGAACTGCGCATGCGTGTGGCCTACATCCAGGTTCGCGCGCGCGGGATTGTCGCTAGAGGAGCGCGTTCTGGACGCCTGGTCCACCATTTTGATGGGCTCGACCTCATGGTGAAGGCCTTGGTCCCGGTAAGTAAACTCCTCATATTCTTCTTCACTTTTTTCATAAGTAGAGCATCTTTGCATGGCTGTTTCTAGGGTTAGGTCTTTTTGTTTTAATAAGTATTTTCTAAGTCCCTCATCAGATATACCATTGACTATCTGGTCTCTGATGAGTCACGGAGGTTTTCAATGTTGCAGGATTGAGCTAGTAATTTTAAATCAGTTACAAAACTGCAGAAATATTCTCCCGGTTTTTGTAAACGCCTGGTGAACTTGAATCTTCCAAATATCTCATTGACTTCAGATTGACAGTGGGTTTCAAATTTTTTGATGATTACTTCCAGCTTGCCTTTGTCCTCTCCTTCCAGGTAGGTAAAGGAATTATATATTTCTAATGCCTGCGGACCTGCCAGGGATAAGAGCAAGGCTATCTTCCTGGCATCAGATGCTGAGGTTAGATCCTTAGCTTCTAGATATACTTTGAACTGTTGTATAAAAAGTTTCCAATTGGAATGCATATTACCAGTGGTCTTGAGCAGGCGTGGAGGTTGGATTGGGTCCATCGTGCCGATTGGTATCTGAAGGGTCCGAATGCTGCGAGGCCTTCCGTGGTCGAATGTCTGGTTTAAGTTCTCTTCTTTTGCTGGTGTCTAGCTGGCTTGCTGAAACCACTCCTGGTACTATATGTTATTCTCTAATTCTGAATAACGACTGTAGACTTATAGTTAACACAAACACTTTATTCAAAGGGTTCGTTCTGCTTCCAGAGCTCAACTAGATGTAAAACAGTCAAGAGGTATCACCAGTGAAACTAAGGTAAACTGCCTATGCTAAGCTATCCCTGTGTGCTGCTGCTCACTAGCTCTGTGTTTCTAAAAGAGGCGGATCCTGCCTTGGGCTCGACCTTTTATACCCGTCTCTGATGCTCCCTCTAGTGATGCTATGGCTGTCACATATGTGCAGCAGTCCCTGGTGTATGTGCAGATATATGTACAGATGTACAGATCACTACAGGTCCCGGCTTGGGTCACTGTCTGTGCAGATTCTGCACGTTCTCCTCCTGGTGCTCCAGTTTCTTCCCAGAAGTCCCAAAAGATGTGCTTGTCAGGTGAATTGGGCATTCTGAATTCTCCCTCTGTGAACCCGAACAGGCGCCAGAGTGTGGCAACTAGGGGATTTTCACAGTAACTTCATTGCAGTGTTAATGGAAGCCTACTTGTGACACTAATAAAGATTATTATCTCAGCTAATTTGTATCCATGTTGCCGCTGTCTATTTAATCCAATGGTATTCAATTCTGTGAATTAGTCTGTTATGAGGTTTTTTTTCACACGCCTTCACTTCAACCTCACTGTCCACATCAACCCTTCCCATTACTTCATCAAAGAACTTGAGCAAGTAAGTCAAACAAGATTTGCCTGTAGCAAATGCATGTTGACAGGGAAGGTTTACTGAGTTCTTTACACTAATAAGGCATCTTTCATTTGTTTTATCCATCAGACTGAAAGATCTCTCCTGCAGTGACCCGGAAGAACCTTGAAGCAGTGATACTGAACAAACTGGGGATCGCAGAAATGTGAAGAACGATGCCAGAACCTCAAGTTGTCTTCAGTTCAGCCTGGAGGAGTAGATGGCAGAGTCCAACAATGGCCTTTCCAGTTCAGTGAATGAGACTGAAATTGGACTAGTAGGTTAGTGATGGACATATCTCTTTAGGTGTTATTATCTCATGAAATTGTCCTCCTCATGCAACTCAAATATTGCAGTGGGAGGCCAAGTGGAATTCTCATTCTCAACATGTCTAACTGCATCTTCCAAAGCAGCAAAAATGATAACATTTCAGGAAAAGTGTGAGTGCAAAGATGGCCAAAGACATCAGCATGGATTAAAAGTGCTAAATATAAAATCTGTTGATACTGAAACAAAACTTTCAACTATTCAAATAATAACTTAGCTTTGAGGAGAAAACTAATTGTCGGGCCCATTTTACGGGTGACGTTAAATGACGTGATGAAAATTAGCAAAATATGGGGCAACTTTTAGAAGAGCTGATGTGAATAATTCAGTGATAGAAATGTGTTTGTCCAGATAGTTCAACCATATCTCACCAATGAAAAGTACTGGTTGGAAACTCCAGGCCAGAGTGAACCATGTGCATGGTTTCACGATGAGACTCTGCATCAATGGTTCCTTGTGACATTGGGGTATCTAATCATGAACACATATGAAGAGTCTGTGTGTTCTTGTAGAGACTTATGGGCCACGATTCAACGGCCTCGTCACGCCCGCCTTTCTGTCAGGATGAGGGTGTTGAATCTCGCGAGAGGCCTTCATCGAAAATTGCAATACTCAAAACGTCTGACGGGATTATACGGAATCTCGTGGTGCGTCATGATCTGGATTTCGTTTTCGCTAGTTGAGACCAAGGTATGCATATTTAAGAGAGCCATTAGGCTCATTTAAATATGTGCTTGCCTAATTCACCCAGGGGCCTAGATTCACCGGTTGCTCCAGCAAGGCCACAACCCGGGTGCCATTTGGTATTGGTTCATAAAGTTATGAAACAGTCGTGATGGTGTCTTGAGGGGTCTTGCTGAGAAATGCGATCCCCAGATGGTTGTGCACAGAGCAGGGTGGCACCCTGGCACTCCCCAAGGCACCTGGGCACCTTAACACTGCCATCTGGACACCTTGGCAGTAGGAAAAATAGGAAGGAAGATTATTATTTGGATGGGTGTAAATTGAAAGAGGTGGATACTTAGCGAGACCTTGATGTCCTTGTGCATCAGTCGCTGAAAGTAAGCATGCAGGTACAACAGGAGCAAAGGAGGAAAATGGTATGTTGGCCTTCATTATGAGAGGATGTGAGTAGAGGAATAGAGATGTTTTACTGCAATTGTATAGGGCATTGGCGAGGCCACACCTGGAGTATTGTGTGCAGTTTTGGTGCCCTTATCTGAGGAAGGATGTTCTTGCTTTGGGAGGGATTTCAGTGATTGTTTACCAGGTTGAGTCCTGGAATGGCAGGATTGTCATATGAGGAGAGATTAAGTCAATTAAGATTATATCCATTGGGGTTTAGAAGAGTGAGAGGGGATCTCATAGAAGCTGATTAAATTCTAATAGGATTAGACAGAGTAGATTCAGAAAGAATGTTCCTGATGGTGGAGGAGTCCAGAAACAGGGGTCATACTCTGCGGATAAGGGGTCCTTTTAGGACTGTTAGCGGAGTTAATTAGTGGAGTTCTTCAAACCGTATGGAACTTTAACAAAATGTATTTTAATGCCTCATGCATGTGGGAGAGCAAAACGCGGCTGCTGTAACTCCAGGTAGTCCAAGTCGCTCTGCCCGAACAAAGCCTGTACATATTTCTGTATACTGTATGGATGATACAGAGTTTATCAAAGGAATACAAAGTGATTCAAAGTAATTTCATACAACCAATAATCGATGTCGGCAACTTGATGAGGTTAGTCATTCTCCTGATTAGATGACGTGGATACATTGTCATACATGCTTTACTTCTAATCGTTCGGTGGATACATCTTATCTATCTGCTTTACAATACAAAGGAACGTATTTTAGACAATCAGCCCATAATGAGGTGGTGATTGTCCCATCTCCCCGATACCTGCATAAGGTTATGTCCACAATGCCTCTTCCAGACATGCCAGAGCCAGGCTGAACATTTCCGATTAGTCCCTGTTGCTAGGGCTTTGGAAATGTGTTACCTGAGGAATGCCTGCTTGTACTATGCTAATTTGTGTTTGTCCACATTTGAGTTTTGTAGACTGTCAGGTTGACCCTTTCCAGACATCCTCTTCCCTGCTGTCCCATGTGTACCTCAGATTCTCCATTTTCCCTCCTACAAGGACTGAGGCGAGGAGAAATCTCTTCACCCAGTGAGTGGTGAATTTGTGAAATTCACTACCACAGAAAATAGTTGAGGCCAAAACGTTAATTGATTTCAAGACGGAATTGGATATAGCTCTTGAGAATAAAGGGATCAAGGGATATGGGAGGAACACGGTATCAGGGTATTGAACTTGATGAACAGCCATGATCATAATAAATGGCAGGGCAGGCTCAAAGAGCTGAAAGGCCTCTGTCATGATATTCAAACACACACATCATGATAGACACACCAACAGACAAATCAGAACACACAACACCACAACCAATCACAGAAAGATATAAAAGCACAAACACGACACCCGGTGGTCAGTATTAGCTGGAGACGAGGACCAGGACAGACCTGCTACATGACACACTCAGGGAGACAGCACGTGCAGAGTATCCAGAACTAACTGTATTATAAGAGTTAAAATAAAATAGAGTTGTACCACATACAACTGTGTTGGCTCATCTGTGCACCAGAGAACCCAACACCACATGGTACAGGAGTGGATCGATACCTGCCGGCATACCTCAGTGTACAGAGACAACCAGCAGTGCCCAGGCAAAATGATAGAGCTCCCGGTTCCGCAGCCGCTCCAGTGCCACGGCGATCTCCGCGAAAACTGGCGGCGATTCCGGCAAGTGTTCGAATTGTTCCTGGTGGCAGCTGAACTCCAAGACCTGGATGATAGCGAAAAAATTGAATTTCTCCTCACCATCGCCGGAGCAAGGGCAAGAGAAATATTCACAAGGTTCAGGTTCTTCAGGAGGCAGCAAAGGTACGATTACCAGGCAGTCCTGGACAAATTCTCCAAGTACTGTGAAGAAAACGCAATCCAATCGGCAAGTAAAGGTAAGAAAAGCGGCAGTACTCACCTCATGGCCGGGATCCCGGAGCCCGAATTCCCAGAGGCCGAAATCCCGGGCCTGAGAGAGGGCTGGGTCGAGGTCGGCGGCCATCTTGCTAAAGGTATCACGCTAGCACAGTTGCGCGAGCAGTGCGCAGAACCGGAAGTTTCGTTTGCGCATGCGCGAGATGCTGCGCATGCGCAGTCAAGAAAACGGCCATCGGTAAAGGAACAGCGATCTGAGCATGCGCAGTCGCTTCCTACGTGCTACACACCGAGCGTCAGGATGTCAGAGGCCCCAGACTGCACCAATTTAAAGGGGAAACGTCCCAAATCCAATTTAAAAGGGAAACGTCCCAAATAAAAAAAACAAAAATCTGTTAAAGCTGTAAAACAACCTTCCCTCACCTGGAATGACAGCACATTGCCGCAAATTGACCCAGGATATGAATTTGACCTCCGAAGAACCCTCCGACAAGCAGTTACCTACGCACAAGCCGATGGTTCCGACCTCGAATACTTCGATGACGATCTTTAAAGTGTTTCCGGACCTCGCGAGCCCAATGATAGCTCCGTGGTCCTATACGACTATGACTCGGACGAACCTTTCGTGTTGCACATTGGCGGCCCCCACATTGAATCCGACGCAGATGCGGATTCATTTTTCGGATTTGAGGATCTTCAATCCAGCAGATATGACGTCCCAACTTATCAGTACCGGATGATGCTGCAGCCTGACATTAACAGACAGGGAGCGGTGCAAGCACACGGAGAGCGCCCTGCTGCCACACAGAGCGTGGTCCATGTCCCGCTCAACGTTCCCGACTCTATGAAAGAAGACATGCAAGACTCCAGAGTGCAGTCCTCGCATGAACCAGAAGTGACTCCAGAGTCACAAGCCTTCACAGCAAGCTCGTGGACAGACTCCACAATTGCAGAAACGCAAGCTCCAGAGCGCAGTCCTTGCACGAACAAGAAGTGACTCCAGTGTCACAAGCCTCCACAGAGAGCTCGTGGACAGCCTCCACGATAGAAGCAATGCAAGACTCCAGAGCGCAGTCCTTGCATGAACAAGAAGTGACTCCAGAGTCACAAGCCTCCACAGAGAGCTCGTGGACAGCCTCCACGATAGAAGCAACGCAAGACTCCAGAGCGCAGTCCTTGCACGAACAAGAAGTGACTCCAGTGCCACAAGCCTCCACAGAGAGCTCGTGGACAGCCTCCACGATAGAAGCAACGCAAGACTCCAATGTGCGGTCCTTGCAGGAACAAGACCATGAGGGTCTAGCAACCTCTCCTGACCAACCAGCGGCAGACGATGCAAGTCTGCCATGCTCACGTGAACAGCAAGAAGGCTATAACAGCCTACCATGCTCCACTACACAGCAGCATGACCATGACGGTCTCTCATGCTACAATGAAGGGCACAGCGCTGAAGACTGTTCAAGCCCAACTGAAGACAAGCCAAAGGAATCGCCTCTTCCAAGCCCAAAGAAAAAAGGTTTATGCGCTGACCTTCAGGATCATTATAGCCGAACAGAGATTAATAATGCTGCACGGTCACAGAAGGATGCTGAGGATTTGCTAAAGAAATTAATTGAATGTTTAACTTGCAAGGAGCAGACTGAGAATTGCCAGTGTTTTAGTACGGATCGAAAAAATGGACAAGACATTGATCCTCAGGTAATGGAAATAACACAACCTGAATCATATCTACAGCAGGGACAAATGTCTCCCTTCAACACAACGCCGCAAAGTCCCAACTTCGGAGACCAGCAGTTAGTCAGTAATGACTCTTCAAACCTTGAGGGGAACATTAATTGCATTGAACCTATACACACTCCACTGATAAATGAGCAGAACATTGGAGCAAGAATCCTGAGGACACCGACATCGAGTAGCCAGGTAACAAATTTAAAACCCGCAGCAGTTTCAAGTGAACCAAGTGTGCTTTCCACTAATGGTGAAGATGCAGATAAGGTCGACCCGATTATCCATTGTACCACACTAACCCCAGTGATTAAGCAGTTATGTATGGGGAGTATAATGTGGGCAATTGAGAACAGTAAAAGAGAGACTGTGACCATGCCAGTCCCAGCAAAATCAGACCCAGAGACCATGAAGGCATGTACATTAGACAAAGATACATATGAGGTACCTGAGAAGAAAAGCGAAACGGAATGTTCTTTGGAAAATAGTACAATGTCGATAGAAACATTGGATCCTATATTCGAGACCATACATATGGGAGAATTTGGGGGTAATAAACAAGGTTCTGCAATGTCTGGGGGAAGATTTAAAATTCCAAAGAAGAAAAGCCCAAATGAAGGACAACGGCAAGACAATGACAGTCCACCAACATGGTGTGCACCACCAGATGAAAACTCTGACAATTTACCCAACCCTAGTGAACAGCAAGCTGCTAATGAGGATCTATCCACGGGATGGGAGACGAGTGACGACAGCATCCCACTTCCCATGCAAAAGGTGCAAGGTGACAGACCTCGCCTAGTGCGTACCGAGGCATTCGACGATCACGGTGGGACCACTGACGACTGCGGTGGCGGCGCACCGCTTCCACCCTCGATGGCTCGAGCCTCTCCACTGGTTGGTGCATTCCTGCATGTTCCGACTCCAGAAGTGCAGCTTCAGGGAATCTCGGCTGCCTCCAGTGAACCTGTTGGGACTCCGGACGGGGAGCATCGACGGAAGGCAGACCGGACTCCAGATGGGGAGCAGCCAAGCGCCGACTCTGATTCGCGCACGCCAGACCTTGCTCCGGACGGGCGGTGTCGCGGCCTCGGTGATGGCACGCTCAGGGTGACGGCGGATGCCACGGCGACAGGGAATGGATCGCGTGGCAGTCCCACTGGGTCGGCAGTGGCGACCAGCACCGGCGGTCCAAGACGGACACACCAATTCGCGCCATCGCCAGACGTTGATGCGAGCAACAATTCTCTCTCCAAGGCGACATGCTTCGACGTTTCTCTGCGGAGTCGCCCTTCCGGCACAGCAGGTGGCCGGAACCAGCGTGCACAGTCTCGGCCAACTTCCACATCTGGCACAGTCATCGCCTTGCATGATATTAGTGATGGTGCTACTTGGATGGCAACGACCCATCGGCTACAAGATGCCGTCCACCACAAACATAAAAAGAAAAAAGACTCCACCTTGTTCCTGGCATGCAGGGCGGATGGATTGGTGCGTAGGCGCAATCAGCGAGCTTTGCGCCGCCTTCCACGCTCGCAACTGAACCATACGCACACGCCGGATCCTCCACTGGTTCCCAAGGATGACTTCGTGGAGATGCCACGGATCATGCCCCTTCCATCGCCACCAGAACCAAACCACAGCCAAGGCAACACTAACAAAGATGTTGAATGTTATATTTGCACGAATGAAAAACCAAGCACTGCATGAAGTACAACAAATGGAAAAGTAGAGACTTCGGCAACAGCATCACCTCCAACAGTCCAAGGTGAACCAGTGTGACCCCAAATCTCCACAGCTGAACCGGCTTGAGGACCAGCCTATTCTTGAGGCGGTCACCCATTAGACTGGACTTATAACGCTGTTCATACGTTCAAAAAGTCAAACACTTCTGTATTATAACCTGTTGTTGTTTATCATTCCAGATATCGTCTGACCGGACCACTGTTCAAGTTTTTTTTTTCTTCTCGCATTCATGTTTTGTTATGGTACAACCTTGTTAGTGTGACGCACCCGACATCGCCCCATATAAATAGTTACGTCATATACACACGCTGTACACAACACACGCACACACTCTTAGATGCACTCACGACACGATTATATTTATAACCACGTAGGCACATATCTTTGTAAAAAGGGGGGATGTCATGATATTCAAACACACACATCATGATAGACACACCAACAGACAAATCAGAACACACAACACCACAACCAATCACAGAAAGATATAAAAGCACAAACACGACACCCGGTGGTCAGTATTAGCTGGAGACGAGGACCAGGACAGACCTGCTACACGACACACTCAGGGAGACAGCACGTGCAGAGTATCCAGAACTAACTGTATTATAAGAGTTAAAATAAAATAGAGTTGTACCACACACAACTGTGTTGGCTCATCTGTGCACCAGAGAACCCAACACCACAGCTTCTATTTTCTATGTATGTATCCTAATGATCTCTGCAGTATTAGAAAGAGAAAGAATCTGATTTATTCTTTTATGGAATCTGGGTGTCACTGTTGCCTATTTCTAATTGCCTTTGAACTGAATGGTTTGCCATTTCAGAGGGCAGTTAAGAGTAAACCAGATTGCTGTGCGTGTGGAGTCACATGTGGGCCAGACCAGGTAAGGATGGCTGATTTCCTTCCCGAAACAACATTAGTGAGCCAGATGGGGTTTTTACAACAATCAGTGATAGTTGTCAGGTGAGATTAGGTTTATTATTCCAATTTTATTAATTCAATTTAAACTCCACCATCTGCTATGGTGGAATTTGAATCCATGTCCACAGAGCATTCTGGGCCTCGGATTCACTAGTCCAGTGACACTGGCACCATGCCTTCCCATCTCAGCTCCCCCTCTGGTTAGAAACTGCACCAGTGTCGACACACTATCATTCATCATGTTGAATGGGTTTGTGTAAACATGAAAACAGCATGAGCAGAGTCACAGAGTAAGAATGAGAGGAATAGATCAGCAGAACCCACTAAGGTATAGTGCAGTGAGACAAGGATCATGAGTTATTAGGGTAAGCAAGGAATGATCACTGAGGAGAGTCAGCACTTGTATTTTTTTTTGACCAACTGTGTTTATAGTGTACTGTAAGTACTAATATGATGAACGAGGATAGCCAGTAGCAAATTGCTTTGTTTGCCGTTGCTTCTTGACATGAAATGTCGGTGAAGAAAATAGGTGTAGCATGTGCCCTGCGACCAGCCAGGCATGGTAAAGTGAGAGGACACCGAGCCTCTTCGTAGTTGTAAAAAAATTACTGCTGCTCAGAAAATGCAATATTCTTCACATTAGTGTGTTTAAATCATGTTTTTGTGGCAGTTTTTTGCATGAATATTTTTGGTCTTCAAAATGTCCTTTACATTTCAGAATGGACATCGAATTCGTTCATTTATTATTAAATACTGCCATCTAGTGTCGCTGCATTCACAATTCATATTTTGAATTCCTTTTCGGCGTGGTTTAATTACAGATTCTTGAGCACGCTGTGTGTGACTTTTGAAAGCAAATCATTGATCTATTCTAATTACATTCCAGCAACATGTTGTTTCTTAGCAACTGACTGGGAAGAGACTTCCAGAGCATTAAATATATTATCTTTAGGCGAAACAGTTGCTATTGCTTCAAGATGTGTTTTCTAATATTTGGTTGCTTTTGCATATACATTTATAACTGTCTTGTATAGATTTATTTAGCACACTTGCATGGTAGTAGTAGCTGATGATATTTGATGCTATTCATTACATTTTTTCAGTAAATCTAGTATATGAAAGATGGCTAACAGCTTTATCGTTAAACTATATCTAACGAATAAAGTCTGATGGCATCTGTTAAAAAATCTGGCTGGCATCAAACAACATGAAAGCTGCATCAAAAGATTTCACAGATTGATGCATTTTTAAAAAGAACATTACATCATTAACGAAGCACCAGCCCCATGACAAATGATTTGCTAAATTCATGAATACTGTGACATTTAATGCGGGCGTTTCCACAGACCAACATCAGATGCGTTAATATAAAGCTCCCGAATGTTACCCGCTAAGAACCAGCGCAAAATTGCCTCAAAATGCACAATTTGAATTCTGTGCCCACTAACTACCTTCGAAAATGTAATTTGCCTGCTTCAAAGTTATTCCTGAAGAGCTGAAATCTAAAGGAGAAAATTACTGCTTTGTGTTTCATCAATGAATGCCTAAACGAGTTTATATAATTTAATATTATGCTGCAGCAATTGATAAATATTTTAGGTTACTCTAACTGAAGGAGCATACTGCATGCCACCATCTTCCACTGGCTTTGAAGGAATAATTCATTTTCCTTCAATTATAGGATCCTCTTTCCTTTTGTGTTATAAGAAACACACAGCACAGTGAATACCCTACACAATAAGCACAGCTCCACACATTCCAAGATTACTTAGGGGTTGCGGAATTTCCTGACAAGAATTCCGCTCTGTCAAAATAGTATCAGAGAAGTCGCTGCCGTGTTTTGACTGATCATCAGCTGCTATATTACCGCTGTTTTTTTTAAAGCTGTTCCGATTTGAAGGTGTTGATGTTTCTGACATCATCCTTCATCATGTTCCTTCATCATCTGGCTGCCGACAGCCTGCCCGGGATAGGTTTTATGATCTCTTGACCCAATCCAACAGGCGGCCGTTAATGAGCTGTAGCATCTTGTCTGCTGTTGTATAAGAAGATGCAGAATGCATGTCATTCCCTGAATCCAGAATTCTGCTTTGCCAGTTGCTCCCTCCAGTTTGGGAACCAAGCTTTCTCCATCCTTTCTGATTGATTTGTAGTGGCAGGTAATGTCTACCGAAATACAATATTTCGTGGCAAATTAAACAAACACGAAAACAACAGAATTCAAAGTGTTCTAAACATAATATGAAGCACGACAACAAACAAAGCTTGTAGCCAGAGTTCAGCAACCTTGAAATCCAACAATATGGAACTGGGGCGAAATTCTCCATTATCGGCGGAAAGTCCGCCGATCGGCGCAAAAAACGGCGCAAATCCCACTTGCGTCACGTCATAAAAATGGGCCGATATTCTGCGGCCCGAAATGGGCTAGCAGCGACGTAACGGGATCCGCACTTGCGCAGTGGTTCACGCCGTGCAGCGTCATACGCGCTGCACGGCGTGACGGCTCATAAGGCCGCGCAGCTCCCCCCCCACCCGACCGGAACAGCCGACCGCAACACCCGACTTGATGGCTGGCCGTCGCTCAGCCCCGAGGTTCGAGTCACGCGATGTGGAGGCGCTCCTGGATGCGGTGGAGCAGAGGAGGGACGCCCTGTATCCCGGGCACGGCCGCAGAGTTGCCCCACGCCACAGCCGGCGTCTGTGGAGGGAGGTGGCAGAGGCCGTCACCGCTGTGGCCCTAACACCACGGACAGGCACCCAGTGCCACAAGAAGGTGAACAACCTCGTCAGAGCAGGCAGGGTGAGCCTCCCCCATATCCCCCCTCCCCCAAATCCCCCCTCCCCCATATCCCCCCTCCCCCATATCCCCCATATCCCCCCTCCCCCATATCCCCCATATCCCCCCTCCCCCATATCCCCCATATTCCCCCTCCCCCATATCCCCCATATCCCCCCTCCCCCATATCCCCCATATTCCCCCCTCCCCCATATCCCCCATATCCCCCCTCCCCCATATCCCCCATATCCCCCCCTCCCCCATATCCCCCTCCCCCATATCCCCCATATCCCCCCTCCCCCATATCCCCCATATTCCCCCCCTCCCCCATATCCCCCCTCCCCCATATCCCCCCTCCCCCATATCCCCCCCTCCCCATATTCCCCCCTCCCCCATATCCCCCCTCCCCCATATCCCCCCTCCCCCATATCCCCCATATCCCCAAGTGAATACAGCCCTAACCTTAACCTCTGCAATGCACGCGCAACCGATGGCGTGCATTCATATACCTGCCTAACACTGTTGCCTTTTACCCCTGCCACCACCCCCCCCCCCCCAGGAGAAGCGCGCACACAACAATAGGGAGCATGTGAGGACTGGAGGAGGGCCCGCTGATGAGAGGCCACTGACCGTACACGAGGAAAGGGCCCTGGAACTGGCTGGCGGACCTGAGGACCGGGAGGTTGCTGATGCAGAGGTCGGGGCCCCACGAGCAAGTGAGCCACCAACAGCCCGTCCCCATATCCCCCCTCCCCTATATCCCCCTCCCCCGTATCACCTGATCACTGCCTGATGTCTAACCATGCATGCTTCATTGTGTATCGCAGGACCAAACGTCCAGGCACCCATCCCCGCAGATGCAGACCGCCCGCAGGATGCCCCTCGGAGACCACGGGAGACGGAGAGACCCGAACCCTCCAGCATGCGACGCCCGCAGGATGCCCCTCGGAGACCAGGGGAGACGGAGAGACCCGAACCCTCCAGCATGCGACGCCCGCAGGATGCCCCTCGGTGACCACGGGAGACGGAGAGACCCGAACCCTCCAGCATGCGATGCCCGCAGGATGCCCCTCGGAGACCACGGGAGACGGAGAGACCCGGACCCTCCAGCATGCGACGCCCGCAGGATGCCCCTCGCACACCACGGGAGACGGAGAGACCTGGAGCAACAGGGAGACGACACCCCCGTCACGTGCGGGAGCGACCACCCAGTGATGAGGGGGGCAGCCACAGGCCCCCGTCACATCCGAGCCAGGACACCACTACCCAGGACACCACTATCCAGGACACCCCTACCCGGGACACCACTATCCAGGACACCCCTACCCGGGACATCACTACCCAGGACACCCCTACCCGGGACACCACTACCCAGGACACCCCTACCCGGGACACCACTACCCGGGACAGCACTACCCGGGAAGACGAAATACCGGACAGTGACTCAGAGTGGATGGGTGGAGACGAACCCCCACCCCAAAGTGCCATGGACTCAGAGTGGGACGAAGAGCACGACACAACGCCACTGCTGTCACCAACACCCTCCACCATCGCAGAAACACTCACCACGGTTGGGCACTTTAGTGATGAGGCGTCTGGTACACTCACTGGTGCGCACAACACAGCCGTCCCGGTACAGCAGGTGGAGGTAGGAGCAGCAGAGGGACCGGGCGGTCGGAGGGCAGCCCAGGCCAAGCGAACGTCTGCCGCCCACATGGATCCCGGGTTCCTGCAGTTACCACACCCACACATAGATCCGATGCAACCACCGACACGGAGACGAGCGAATAGGGTGACGGGTGGCTTGCGGCGGCTGCGGTCGCAGGTGGAGGAGTCCACCCGCGTCCAGGAGCTGGGAGTGGTCCCGGTCATGCGTGCCACCCAGGCTGACACCGCACGGGTGGCGTCCGCGATGGAGGCAATGGGTGCGACGGTGTCAGACATGGGGAACGGTTTGCGAGGCCTGGGGCCTTCCGTGCAGGCGGCGTCTGTGGCCCAGGAAATGGCTGCCCTCTCACAGGAGGCCATGAGCCAGTGCCAGCGCCAGATGGCAGAGGCGCTCAACGCCATAGCCCAGTCTCAGCACGCCATAGCCCAGTCTCAGCAGGCCATGGCCCAGTCTCAGCAGGCCATGGCCCAGTCTCAGCAGGCCATGGCCCAGTCTCAGCAGGCCATAGCCCAGTCTCTGCAGGCCATGGCCCAGTCTCTGCAGGCCATGGCCCAGTCTCAGCAGGCCATCGCTGAGGGCATCGGCGCCAGTGGCCATGTGCGAGCTGGCGTCGCACTGTCGCAGACAGGGTTCGACAACCCCCTGGGCTCCATGGCTGCAAACCTGCAGACCCCTGTCGATACCAGCACGGGCCTCCAGGACTGGCAGCGCCAGATGTCGGGGGCGCGTCGGATGGCCAGTCCGTTCGCATCCCCCACCCATGTAGAGGCCTGGGGGCCATCGGGCACCCCGAGGGAGGAGGAGGTGGTGTGGTCCGTCCCGGCTCCCTCTGTAGGGGAGGTCCCGGTACACCGCGACACCTCGGACTCCCCCCCTTCCGTCCCAGGTGCATCGGGTGGGCAACGGGCAGGTCAGGCTGGCAGCTCGCCATCCCAGTCGCCCGGGCCGCAGCCTGGCCCATCTAGGCCAGGACGCCCCAGGAAACGGCCGGCAAAGGGATCCAGTGTCAGAGGGCAGGAATCACAGGAGTCCACCTCCAGTTCTGCTGTACCGTCTGGGGAACCACGTAGACGTAGTCAAAGGGCCCGTAAGGCCAAACAATTAGACACTGAGTAAGTTGGCACGGGTGCAGGGCACAGATGAGCTGTAGGCGCTAGGGCACGTGCATGAACTCCTTTGGTTATTAAAGTCAATGTTACACCTACCGAAGCTGCCTTTGTGCTCTGTCCAAAGTGTGCGGGGGTGTCATGTACGTTGAGCGCAAGTGTGTGTGTGAGGGGTGGTCTTACCTCAGCCCCAGGTGAGTCTGCGCCCTTCCCCCTGGGCCGCCATCAACATCCCCCGGGCAGAGGACGGGACCGTGCGCTGCAGTGTCACAGCCGCATGTAGGGATGGTCCGGGTGGATGGTGGTACTGTGGCCATGGGTCAGACATAGTCCAACGATGTAGAGCTAGGAGCTCATCGCAGGGCGGGTTGTCATCATTCTCCATGGCCTGCGATAGACACGCGTCCACCCGCAACTGGGTGAGCCCGGCCCGTTGTGCCGCCGGTGGATCGGCAATTGGGGGTGGGGGGGGGTGTGCATGCGGGTGGGGTGTGTGGGGTTGGGGAGGGGGGTGAGGGTGCTGGGTGGGTGGATGGGTGGGGGGTGTGGGTGGTCGGCTGTTGTCATGGTGTGCGGTCTGTGGCCATACTACCCGATTCCCACGCCCATCTAGTCAGTGAAGCGGGCGTCTATCAGTCTGTCCCGTGCCCGCTGGGCCAGCCGGTAACGGTGGACAGCCACCCGTCTGTGTCTACCCCGTCTGCCCTGACCATTGCCCCCATCCCCCTCATCTGGGGAGGACTGGGCCTCTTCCTGCTGCTCCTCCACTCCGCCCTCCTCTGCCTGCGGCACATCGCCCCTCTGCTGGGCTATGTTGTGCAGGACGCAGCACACCACAATGATGCGGCCGACCCTATCTGACCGATACTGGAGGGCGCCCCCAGAGAGGTCCAGGCACCTGAAACGCATCTTCAGCACGCCAAAGCACCTCTCGATCACTCCCCTTGTCGCTACATGGGCATCATTGTAGCGGTTCTCCGCCTCATTGCGTGGCCTCCGTATAGGCGTCATCAGCCACGATCGCAATGGGTAGCCCCTGTCGCCCAGCAACCAGCCCCTCAGCCGGGGATGGCGTCCCTCGTACATGCCGGGGATGGATGACCGCGACAACATGAATGAGTCGTGTACACTGCCTGGGTGACGGGCGCAGACGTGCAGGATCATCATGCGGTGGTCGCAGGCCACCTGTACGTTCATCGAATAGGTCCCCTTCCTATTAGTGAACACGGCCCTGTTCTCTGCAGGTGGCCGCACGGCGACGTGCATCCCATCGATCGCGCCCTGGACCATGGGGAACCCGGCAACGGCAGAGAAGCCCACGGCCCGGGCATCTTGGCTGGCCCGGTCCACGGGGAAGCGGATGTAGCGGTGCGCCATGGCATAAAGGGCATCTGTCACTGCCCGGATGCACCGGTGCACCGATGTCTGCGATATGCCGGACAGGACCCCACTCGGTGCCTGGAATGACCCCGTTGCATAAAAGTTCAGGGCCACAGTAACCTTGACGGACACGGGGAGAGGGTGTCCCCCGCCAGTGCCACGCGGTGACAGGTGTGCCAGCAGGTGGCAGATGTGTGCCACGGTTTCCCGGCTCATCCGGAGTCTCCTCCTGCATTCCCGGTCCGTGAGGTCCTGGTATGACTGCCGGGGCCGGTACACACGGGGCGCCCTCAGGTGCCTCCGTTGCCGTGGGGCCGCGACGTCCTCCTCCCCCTCCTCGTCCTGTCGGTCAGGTGTCCCTCCAGCCTGGGCGGCTGCCGCCTGCCCCTCTGCGGCAGCCTGCGCCGCCTCTCTGGCACGCTCCTCCTCCTCCTCCTCCTCCTCCTCCTCATCCAGGGCAACATAGACATGAGCGGCTGCCACCACGGCGGCCAACATCGCTGGATGGTCTGAAAACATGACGGCCTGGTGGGGGGGAGGGGAACGACGACATGTCATCATTGCCCATATCCCCTCCTCCCCCCAGCCAGGTGGCATGGACCGCATGGGTCCAACTGTTGGAGGCTGGCATCTGGCCAGGTGGACCAACTCATTTGCCCTCCCATCGCCCACCCCAGCACGGACCCCCCCCCCCAACCCCCAACATCCACCCCGGCACGGACCCCCCCCCCAACCTCCACCCCGGCACGGACCCTCTCCCCAACCCCCAACCTCCATCCCGGCACGGACCCCCCCCCCCCAACCTCCACCCCGGCACGGACCCCCCCCCCCCAACCTCCACCCCGGCACGGACCCCCCACCCAACCTCCACCCCGGCACGGACCCCCTCCCCAACCTCCACCCCGGCACGGACCCCCTCCCCAACCTACACCCTAGCACGAACCCCCCGCCCAACCCCCAACCTCCATCCCGGCACGGACCCCCTCCCCAACCTCCACCCCGGCACGGACCCCCTCCCCAACCTCCACCCCGGCACGGACCACCACCCCCCAACATCCACCCCGGCACGGACCCCCTCGCCAACCCCCAACCTCCACCCCGGCACGGACCCCCCCCCCCAACCTCCACCCCGGCACGGACCCCCTCCCCAACCCCCAACCTCCACCCCGGCACGGACCCCCCCCCAACCTCCACCCCGGCACGGACCCCCTCCCCAACCCCCAACCTCCACCACGGCACGGACACCCCCCCCAACCTCCACCCCAGCACGGACCCCCCCCCAACCCCCAACCTCCACCCCGGCACGGACCCCCCCCCCAACCTCCACCCCGGCACGGACCCTCTCCCCAACCCCCAACCTCCATCCCGGCACGGACCCCCCCCCCCCAACCTCCACCCCGGCACGGACCCCCCCCCAACCTCCACCCCGGCACGGACCCCCCCCCCAACCTCCACCCCGGCACGGACCCCCTCCCCAACCTCCACCCCGGCACGGACCCCCTCCCCAACCTACACCCTAGCACGAACCCCCCCCCCAACCTCCATCCCGGCACGGACCCCCTCCCCAACCTCCACCCTGGCACGGACCCCCTCCCCAACCTCCACCCCGGCACGGACCACCACCCCCCAACCTCCACCCCGGCACGGACCCCCTCGCCAACCACCAACCTCCACCCCGGCACGGACCCCCCCCCCCAACCTCCACCCCGGCACGGACCCCCTCCCCAACCTCCACCCCGGCACGGACCACCACCCCCCAACCTCCACCCCGGCACGGACCCCCTCGCCAACCACCAACCTCCACCCCGGCACGGACCCCCCCCCCAACCCCCAACCTCCATCCCGGCACGGACCCCCCCCCCAACCTCCACCCCGGCACGGACCCCCTCCCCAACCTCCACCCCGGCACGGACCACCACCCCCCAACCTCCACCCCGGCACGGACCCCCTCGCCAACCACCAACCTCCACCCCGGCACGGACCCCCCAACCCCCAACCTCCATCCCGGCACGGACCCCCCCCCCCCAACCTCCACCCCGGCACGGACCCCCTCCCCAACCTCCACCCCGGCACGGACCCCCTCGCCAACCACCAACCTCCACCCCGGCACGGACCCCCCCCCCCCCAACCTCCACCCCGGCACGGACCCCCTCCCCAACCCCCAACCTCCACCCCGGCACGGACACCCCCCCCAACCTCCACCCCGGCACGGACCCCCTCCCCAACCCCCAACCTCCACCCCGGCACGGACACATCCCCCAACCTCCACCCCGGCACGGACCCCCTCCCCAACCCCCAACCTCCACCCCGGCACGGACCCCCCCCCCTCAACCTCCATCCCGGCACGGACCCCCTCCCCAACCCCCAACCTCCACCCCGGCACGGACCCCCCCCCCCAACCTCCACCCCGGCACGGACCCCCTCCCCAACCCCCAACCTCCACCCCGGCACGGACCCCCCCCCAACCTCCACCCCGGCACGGACCCCCTCCCCAACCCCCAACCTCCACCCCGGCACGGACCCCCCCCCCAACCTCCACCCCGGCACGGACCCCCTCCCCAACCCCCAACCTCCACCCCGGCACGGACCCCCCCCCAACCTCCACCCCGGCACGGACCCCCTCCCCAACCCCCAACCTCCACCCCGGCACGGACCCCCCCCCCAACCTCCACCCCGGCACGGACCCCCTCCCCAACCCCCAACCTCCACTCCGGCACGGACCCCCCCCCCCCAACCTCCACCCCGGCACGGACCCCCTCCCCAACCCCCAACCTCCACCCCGGCACGGACCCCCCCCCAACCTCCACCCCGGCACGGACCCCCTCCCCAACCCCCAACCTCCACCCCGGCACGGACCCCCCCCCCTCAACCTCCATCCCGGCACGGACCCCCTCCCCAACCCCCAACCTCCTCCCCGGCACGAACCCCCCCCCCAACCTCCACCCCGGCACGGACCCCCTCCCCAACCCCCAACCTCCACCCCGGCACGGACCCCCCCCCCCAACCTCCACCCCGGCACGGACCCCCTCCCCAACCCCCAACCTCCACCCCGGCACGGACCCCCCCCCCCAACCTCCACACCGGCACGGACCCCCTCCCCAACCCCCAACCTCCACCCCGGCACGGACCCCCCCCCCCCCCAACCTCCACCCCGGCACGGACCCCCTCCCGGCACTCCCCCGGAGCCCAACCTACTCTAACCACCCACCCCCCCTCCCCCCCCCCCCCCCCACCCCCCCCCGGCCGCACACACACACACACAAGCCGAGACACACCTCTCCTCACGCAATCAGTCTGCGGCCACGCCATTTCCTGCCCAGAGCCAACCCCCCAGGCCGTCACTCACCTCCTCGCTGGTCGGCGTGAGCCTGGAGCACCGGGTCACGCCGATGAAAAGGAGGTTTGATTCACGTCGACGTGAACGGTCATCACGTCGACGGGACTTCGGCCCATCCGGAAGGGAGAATATCGGCAGGCCGAAAATCGGCTGCCTTGCGCAGACCCGTGACATTCTCCGCGGCAGCGGCGCCATTAACGCCCCGCCGACTTTTCTCCCTTCGGAGACTTCGGCGGGGGCGGGGGCGGGATTCACGGCGGCCAACGGCCATTCTCCGACCCGGCGGGGGGTCGGAGAATGACGCCCCTGATGTCAGTGATTGAGGTTATTCTGTGAATTGCTTTCAAGAGCTTATTGCGAAGAGATCAGCAGAAGGGAACAGTCAAGCTGCTCGAAATATCTCAATAATTTTTCATTAAATTCTCACCATCTATACTTTTAATCTTTTAATTTATGACTGAGCTGGAGTAAATATTAGAGGTTCTGAGATTGCTAGGTTGACAATACTGGAGATGATTTACACTGTGTATCGTTAGTCGACGGTTATCTCATTAGAAGGCCCCTTTGGTACCCTCATGCTCAATGCTGCTGATGACTGCTGCCTTCACACTTGGGAAGAGAGGATGATCAGAATCCCATGGCAACTGTTTTATCAGCACAGAACACAAAGGACTGGATTCTCCGCTTGCCAAGGCCGAAATCACATTCAGCGATTGGCCAGAGAATCCGTTTTGATGCCAAAATCGGGGGCGGGGCCATTTTTCGGATGCTCCGCCCCCTCAAAAACAACATCATCGCTGAGAACTCCACACGCCATCAGGACGGCCTCAGGACGTCACCTGAGGTGCTCCCTCGATGTTCCGCCCCCGATGCAATGACTTCCCGACGGCGTTGGGGACTGTGCTCGCAGTTTTCAGGGACCTCACTTGGCCGCTCTGTCCATCACCGACACAGTCGGGGTGGAGGGAGCCCTTCCGCTGGCGGGGGCCTTCGGCGGGAGCCGGGGGACTGGTGTAGGGTGGTCCGCGGGTGGCGAGGGGGGCTACAGGGTGGCACTATCTGGCAGTCCGGGTCCATACACACCCGGCGCCATGTTGTACGCCGCGGCCTCTACATAAACATGACCATGTACCCGGCAATTCTGCATCCCTATCTCCGGTTAAAGTTAAGGGCTTTACTTTTTGGTCGTAAGACTAGACACATGCCCCAGACAAATCCTCAAAATCAGAGAATCCAGCCCAAAGAGTTCAAAATGGTAGAATTTTCAGGCAAAATCTTGTTGGGTGGACGGGGGGGTGTTCAGGTCACTTGCCTGGTGTAGGCCCCACCAATGTGATATGCAAATGCACAAACATCAGCTGGTATAGAACATACAGTGCAGAAGGAAGCTATTCCGCACATCGAATCTGCACCGACCCACTTAATCCCTCACTTCCACCCTATCCCTGTAGCCCAATAACCCCTCCTAACCTTTTTGGCCACTAAGGGTAATTTATCATGGCCAATCCACCTAACCTGCACGTCTTTGGACTGTGGGAGGAAACCGGAGCACCCAGAGGAAACCCACGCAGACATGGGGAGAATGTGCAGACTCCACACAGACAGTGACCCAGTGGGGAATCGAACCTGGGACCCTGGTGCTGTGAAGCCATGGTACTAGTCACGTGTGCTACCGTGCTGCCCACTCCACTGTGAAACTTTCTGTGTTTTCATTGTGGAGCAGCAATGGGAATTCCCAGCTCACAGGAAGTCTTCCCCTGGACTCAGTTCCATCCTACAACCTGGCTCCACCCCTGGTTCCAGCTCCGCTAACCATCCTAGCCCCTGCCCTGGCCTCAGCTATTTCTCACTCCCTGGTCAAACGCCTGACCCTACTCCTGAACTCACCGTGACCTCAGGCCAAACCCTTTGGCCCCAGCTCTTCACAAGCCCTGGCCTATCATTTGCCATGTAAAAAGCTGTAGAAATTTCTGACCTTTTCAAACAACCGAAAATTTCCAAAAATGGTGGAGGGCCAGTTGAACTGAAAGTTCTGCGGTTTCCCTGGACTCTGCCAGTCCTTTGCCGGAATTATGTTGGTATACAGGTGCATAACCTCACTCCAGAATGTGCAATTTATATTGGTCGGGACTTCTGTGAGCTTCTGCCTTTATTCCATCATGGCTCTGACAAGAGGCTACTGGAGACGAGGTTACCATTTCTGGGAGTTTCTTTCATGCCTTGGATTAGAACTTCTAATCATTCCTTATGAAATAAATGATAGCCAGGGACCAAAGTGAGGGGCAAGAGAGTCATGAAGATTGACTCCCATTCCTGCTCCACAGCAGCGGTTCAGCAGTGCCATGGTGGCAGGTACACTGATGAAGTGAAGGAATGCCTGTCCCCATTGATCAACAGAAATTTGTTCCCCAGGGGGCTCTAGTAGCAGTGAAATATGGTTGGGCCTTGAGAGGGACGATGACAAAAGGAAAAATGAAATTGGAAACTCCACTCAAAGTGCTTCCAATTCTTCTGAAAATATTCAGCACACTCAAGCATATCTCCCATCCACCAGTTAAAAGTATGATTATTGAGGATGTTAATAACAATCTTTTATAGCCGGTGAGACCAGCTGACCTCCAGAGCAGATAGTCAGTGCTACATTTTATTCCCATTCCCTGGCACTTGCTCAAGATATAATAATTATAATAACCTTTTATTGTCACAAGAATGAAGTTACTGTGACAAGCCCCTAGTCGCCACATTCCACCGCCTGTTCGGGCAAGCTGGTACAGGAATTGAACCTGCGCTGCTGGCCTTGTTCTGCATCACAAAACAGTTGTCTAGCCCACTGAGCTAAACCAGCCCTTCTTATATTCCAATAGAGGCAGAGGCACCCACCATAAATATCTAAATAAGTCGAATCAGCTCTGCTCCCAGATGCTATTGCAGCTGTTTTGGGGTAAGGGTGAAAACAAATTCAATAAAGACTTGCAATTATACCGTGCCTTTCACAACAGAAAGTGCTATGCAGCCAATGAAGTGCCTTTTGAACTCTGGTAACTTGTAATGTAGGAAATGCAGATAGGGATCTATGCATTGCAATGTGATAATGACCATGTAATCTGTTTTTGTGAACTTAATTTAGGGATAAATTAAAAGGGAATACCAGGGATAACTCCTCTGGTTTTCTTTAAAATTGTGCAATCAGATCTTTTACACCCACCAGATCAGGAAGTAGCGCTTCAGTTTAATGTGTTATCCAAAAGACAACAACCCAAAAAGTGCAGTGCTCCCTCAGTGCCTCAGTAGAGTGTTAATTGTAATTTTAGTGTTCCAGCTCCAAGTGCAAAGTGAGAACTGTGCTAATTATTTTCTATTCATTGATGGGATGTGGATGTTGCTGGCTAGACGAGCATTTATTGTACATTCTTAATTGCTTTTGAGAAGGTGGAAGTTGGAGGTGAGCTGCCTTCTGTACATGTGGCATAGATACACCCACAGTGCTGTTAGGGAGGGAGTTTCAGGATTTTGACCCAGCAACAGTGAAGGAACGGCGATATATTTCCAAGTCAGGATATTTAGTGGCTTTTAGGAGAACATCCAGGTGGTTGTGTTCCCAGGTATCTGTCCTTGCCCTTCTCGACGATAGCGTTCATGGGTTTGGAAGCTGCTGCCGAAAGAGCATTGGTTAGTTCCTGCAATGTATCTTATAGATGGTAGACACTGCTGCAACTGTGCATCAGTGGTGAAGAGAGTGAATGGTTTTTGTAGATGGGGTGCCAGTCAAACGGGCTGCGTTGTCCTGAATTGTGTCACATTTATTGAGTGCTGTTGGAGTTGCACTTACCCAGGCAAGTGGAGTGTATTCCATCACATTCTTGACTTGTGCCTTGTAGATTTTGGACAGGCTTTGGGATGTCAGGAGGTGAGTTAGTCACTGCAGGATTACTAGTCTTTTTAAAAAAATTTAGAGTACCCAATTAATATTTTCCAATTTAAGGGGCAATTTAACATGTTCAATCCACCTACCTTGCACATCTTTGTACTTTGGGGGCAAATCCCACGCAAACACGGGGAGAATGTGCAAACTCCACACGGACAGTGACCCAGAGCCGGGATCGAACCTGGGACCTTGGCGCCATGAGACTGCAGTCCTAACCCACTGAGCCACCGTGCTGCCCCAGGATTCCTAGTCTTTGACCTGTGCTAGTGGCAACAGCTTTATATTGCTAGTTCAGTTCAGTTTCTGGTCAATGCTAATCCCCAGGATGTTGATAGTGAGGGATTCATTGATAGTAATATCATTGAATATCAAGGGATGATGGTTAGATTCATTATTGTGGGAGATGGTCATTGCCTGACACTTGTTGACATGAATGTTACTTGCCACTTTCTCTTTTCACCACTCTTTCTCTTCTAGGACAAACCCTCCTCTAGATCAATGGGCTGGCTGAATGAGGTCCCAAGGTAGCGGCATGGGAGTCATGGAGCAGGAATATACTACAACATTCCTGCATCCTCCCATGTTACTCCACCTTATGGTGACCCACGTTTATCAACCTTATGTTGAGATGGCGCAGACAGAGGGAGTGCCACCACGTAATGCCCAACATCTCAAAAGCGTCCCAGGAGGATGTATGAACTGTCCATCTTAGGTTCTCTACCATCATCTACTTTGTGTGCTTTTTCCATTTGGGTTGCACTTCATTGAAGCAGCAGAGTAGGACAAAAATCATATAGGTGAGCTATTAAGTGTGAGTACCATGGTGAATAGTTTAACAGGGTTGGTGGGGTGGCTGTTGATGCTGTGGTACTGTTACTGGACTTGTAATGAAGAGACCCAGGGTAATGCTCTGGGAATCCCAGGTTCAAATCCCACCACAACAGATGGTGGAATTGAAATTTGATGAAACACCTGGAATTAAAAGTCTCGTGGTGACCATAAAACAATTGTCAATTGTCATAAAAACCTAACCAGTTCACTGATGCCCTTCAGGGAAAGAAATTTGCTGTTCTTACCTCTCAGAATCGGGAATAACATTGAAGCTCAAATATTCGCAGAGTCAGGCTGACTCAGGAGCTCTTTAAAAATTGCAGTCAGGATCGGTTTCTGGGGTTCATTCCTGGTTCTGCCAGTTTTTGCAAGCACAGTATACAGGTGCACGCAGCCCTCCCACAAGCAGCACTTCCACACAGGCAAGCAGTCCCACAACACTCGCCCACGCCCTCCTCTTCTCTCCCCCATAATGTGTCTGGAGTTTGGTTACTTCTGTCAGACTATGTGGTGCACATTACCTCAGAGGAGTTGTGAACCATGGGGGAACCCAATTCCCTGTGGGGAACCCACAAAAACCGCAATCACCTGCTCCTGAAATTCTTTCATTGACAGGGTTTGGAACACAAAATAATCGATTCTTCCAGATTTAATAGTTAGATGTAGTATTGTAGATTGGACCTGTGGTCTCCCGTCCTCCCCATGTTCATAGGTCTCTGTCCTGCAAGGGCAAGTTAATCAGCATTGAGTAAGTGGGGAGATGCATTAGGATACTTTTCCATTTGTAAAAATTGTTGTTCAGCTTTAAAACTGGTGAAAACAGTGCATGGGAGCTCTGCTTGTCGTGGTTGAAAGAGCTTCAAATGTTCACAGCTCTTTAAAATTGATAAAGAAACCTGGGGCAGAATTTTTCTGCCAGCTGCTGGAATCTTGGCAGGTGGGGGGCGGGGGGGGTGGGGGGGGGGGGGGGGGCAAATAATATCTGGTGGAAGGCCAAAGATCAGTTCTCCATGGCGCAAAATTAGTTTGGATTCTTGTTCTCCCTTCATGGCAACTTCAAGGTGGGTTGAGTGGCCCTCGGAGCTATGCTCAGAACCCCATTTCCACCTCACGAATGCTCATTAAAAGACCAACACACTCTCTCCAAAGTAAACACCCTGCCACTGAAGATTTACAACATCCTGTTTTACAATGGCACACATGTGGCATGCACCTGGCGGGATAGACCTCTTCCTGGACTTTCAGGTCAGTAGACATTGCTTTCACCTTTCATTCACACTGCCACTGAGAGATACCAAATGCCTGTCCCAAAAGCTGTGTCAAGCCTGGGTACGGGGAGGGGTGGAGGGGAGAGGCGAGACCAAGGCAGGATTGCAGGGAGTAGGATGTGGCAAGGAATAGAATAAAAGAGTGAATAGCTATCTGTGTTCTGGTCAAATATGGTGCCTGGATATTGGAGCTGATGAGGTGATGTCATGGGTGGGGCCATTTCCTGTCTGCCCTTCTAGAAGATTCAACGTGCTCCTTGTGGCTGCCTAATTAATTAGCTGAACTGTGCAAGATTCTGCATGTTCAGCGTCACACGTATAACTGGAAGTCACTCCGACTTTTGCTTCTGTCATTGTGCTTTGTCTCTGGAATGGAAAATTCCAACTCTGGTCTGCAGCTTTCCCTGTGATGAAATACAACTGGACTCTTGCTCCTGGAGTCCATCGATTGACAGGCCATCTGGTTTAGCTGAGAAAAAAAGCCAACTCTTATGTCAGTTCCGATCAGTTTCCTTGTCTTTGAGCTGCAATGGTTTGTAACAACAACTGAGTCTATTATGAATGCTTGTCTGATTTTCAGAAGCTACAGACCCACTTCACTGAGCAAGGGGCTATGTTGGACTGACAGTTTTAAAGTGTTATTAAAAGATTCTCTGTCTTTGATGTGGCTTCTGAATAGACACTTGTATTTTTTACAACAGATGACCACTTAAGGTGTTAATATTTTTAAATGCCTTGTTTGAAGACACTTATTCTGTATAAAGTGTGTTTGAACAACAGTTCGATTAAATTGTTCAAAGTTTAATTTTTTGTGTACATTTCAAAGCCATGTCTCCTGATGTATGCCTATGGGAAATATTTGGTTAGTGGCTATGGCTGATATTTGGGGGCATGGAGAGGGCATGGGATTATGAGGGAGCATGGAGGGTGCTTAGGGGAATGGGGGTATGAGGTGGCATGAATAAGACAGGGAAGGTTAGAGGGAGGCTTGAAGAGACATGTGCATATGGAGTGTGGAGGAGGTATGAGGTGACATGGAGGGCCTATGGGGAACATGTGAAATGGATGAGGGATAAGGGGTGAGAGTGCAAGGCCTGACATTCATCTTATAACTGGGCCAATGTTACAGCAAATCGTGATGGGCCTTCCAGCATTCTGGATTTGCCATTTGCCTGCCTCCATCGCCTCCTCAGGTCTGTCTCCCCAGGCAACAAGCTTGATTGCATCCTAGCCCCACCTCCCTGGCATAAAAATATGGCGGATGGGGACCCTTTTAAAGGAGACAGTTCTGCGAGTTGGGATGTTTCCCAATATGACCTCCCCACCTCTTCCACGAAAATCTGGCCTGCAGTCATTTCTTGAGCTGAAAAAATCTACCTCAGACAGAAGTTTCCAGAGGATTGTGAGATATGACTGATATCATCCGTGGAAGCCTGGAAAGTTCCAGTAACATAACAAAAATTCTACCATGACCTTGATCAGCACAAGAAACAATATCTCCTGGTTGTGCAGAGAGATTTGAATCTGCCTTCCACAGATCTGGAGAATGGTCTCCTTGGTAAAACACAACTGCCTCATGCACGGGTCCTAGGTCAGGTGCGTGTAGCACTGGTGTATTCCGATAACCCTGGGTTGATAATTTCAACACAAAGATATCAATCTGCTGCTCTGTGCTCTTGATCTGCAATTTAATTGTCAACATTTCTTTCACATTCACTTATTTTCCTATCAGGCACTTCTTCAGACCTCCCTGAGAATCAGTGCACCCATTTCAATATGATAGTTGGGATTCCCTAAACTTAACAGTGCATTTCTTCACATGACCTTTCTCGGCTCCTTTTGTGGCAAAGAAAATTGCTTTGGATTTATAATTGTGCTTTATTAAATTGCTTTCACTTTAAAGTTAACATTTCTTTAACTTCTTTGATTTTCTTTACAATTATGGTTATCAAATTAAGGGGAAGAAATTGGACCAGATTCCACTTGTTTCATGGCATAAAATGGCTTCAGCAAGACCCAATTTTATGGACCGATATCCTGTATAAAAGAATGCTTAGAAACATGCAATGCAAAATTAGCTTGAGCCATTTTTCAGACGTCTGAGACAGCTGCCAAAGACAGCTGCTAGTCTCCATTTACAAGCTATTTAGGGGCTTTATGTCTGTTTTGGAGTCCTCCTCCCAAATTAAGCAGTCCTGAGAAGAGCAGGTTTTGGGACTATGCTGCCTAGTTTTCCAAGGATATGGATGTGGCATAGTTCTGGGCACTTGTTAAAAAAATGCTTCTTCAAGCTCCACCACACTCCAAATGGCTGGGGTTCCATACTCCCATCTCCCACTCTGAGACTTACCCGATGTAATATTGCCAACTCTGGTGGAGACAGTTGCTTGTGATTTTGCCATCGGCTGTTGTTCCAGAAGCTCCAATTGTCAGGAGGGCAATAAATCAGCATAAATAGAGGCACTGAAGGTAGATGAAGGCAGGAGAGGGATTAGCAGGGGAAAGTTGAGAAAAAAGGAGCTTTAATTCAACCACTAATTAGTCGTAACTCAATGAAAGTAGCGGGATTCTCTGTCGGCCAATGCCAAAATTGCAGAATGTGATTGAGTGGAGGGGTGGAGAATCGGTCGTGACGCCAAAATCGTGGCCGACGGCGTGCGCACGTCAGAATGCCACGCTCTGGTGCCTCGACAGCGGTGTCAATGCATTCTACTCCACACGTACAGTAAATGCCATTTGCATATCATTAGCGGGCATGTCCTCCGTGATGCTCTGCGTCACAAACCGAATGGGGTTCCACTCAATGAACATGCAACTGGTGTATGACCATCAGCTGCACATCATTCATGTCTGCGCCCAATACCTAGGCAGTGTGTGCCTTCATCCTGACACACTTGACGGTTCCTGACCTCTTGGAGGCTGAGGAGTTGACACCTAGGCGACAGGGGTTATCCACTGCAGCCCAGCCTGATGACGCCTATTCGGAGGCCACAGACCAACGTGGAGACTACAATGACGCCCCTGCAGCAACCAGGGGTGTGATCGAGGGATGCTTCGCCATCCTGAAGATGCGATTCGGGTGTCTGGTATTGCAGGCCAGGGTTTAGAGAACCCCAAAGTGTATCATGGAATTCCCCTGACCCATAACCTTTAATAGATTTTGATAATGGGGAGCACAAAGGCCCACTCTACAGGTGTGATGCAACAGAGATCTAACATACACACAGTAAACATCTTAGCAACTATCAACTCAAATATTTCCCCCAAAGAATACAGTACTCTATAAGTAACCCTTAATCTTTCCAAGCAGCATCCATATGTTAAACCCTTTTCAAAGAAAGACAGCAGGTTTAAATTCTCTACAGAAACAGGTATTACTTTGAAATCCTCAAATGAGCTGAAGAAATTGTGTAGCTTGTAGAGAGAGAGATCCGTATACAGCTGCTTGCTTTGCTGCAGCTATCCAACTCTGAAAACGAAACTAAACACATACTGTAGCTGCCAGCTCAAAAACGAAAGTGAAAGACAGACAGCCCAGCTCCACACACACTCTGACATCACTGCAGCTATTTGATAAACACCCATTTCTTAAAGGTACACCCACTACAGCTATTCGATAAACACCCATTTCTCAAAGGTACTCTCACATGACACTGGACAGGCCCAATGGGGCCCTCCGGTACAGCTTGGAGGGTCGCTCACATCGTGATGTTTTTCTGCATCCTCTACAACATCGCGCAGCAGAGGGGTAACGTGCTGGAGGAGAGATATGAACGTCAGTCCTCGTCCGATGAAGAAGATGTGGCAGAGGGTGAGGATGGGCAGGACAGGGGGCCTGGGCAGGCACAGGAGGATGACAAACCTGTGCGTCTGGGCCGGCGTGCACCTCCAGGTTCACCGAATTGGGGTCCTAGCCAGCGGCATGGACATCACATCCCACCCGCACACCCTCTCATAAACACCCCCCCACCCTCTCATAAACCCCCCCCCCCTTAAACACCCTCCCTGCGCAACACAGAAGGCCCCCCCCGCCCAACCAGTCCCACTACTCCATTGGGCAGTTTCAGAGTATGTTCCGGCCATGATCCTCTCCCTCCTGCAGCAGGTAGGTACCTGTGCATCCCTGGGGGATTTTGTTTGCCTGTTCCCCATTTTACATAACATGCTGTGCACTTCTCCAACAACACGCTGGCAGGGTGGTGGGTGATGCCCCTACATGAGGGATGAAATGGTGGGGAGGCCCGCTAAGTATATGGTACGCGAATGGAGTTCCCGAACCTTAATGGCGGGAACGCCATTAGGTCATTGGGGTGGGGGAACGATCTCAACAGAAAATCCCATCAGTGTAAAAGCCATTAATTCTCTGGCCCCTCCGTCATTTCCAGCTGCCAAAAACATTCTAACCACCCCCCCTCCGCCCTCCCCCAGAGATGTTTCTTCTGGTCATCTACCTCAGAAAAGAGAATGGACATATTTAAGCCGGGGTCAGCACTCTGCTGTGGTGGGAAAGTCGTCAACGACCAGATGCTGGCAGCTTGCAGCAATTGTGCAGATGAGGTCAATTTTCCCTGATCCTTGGGCCTCCATCTTTAAGAGTAGGAACCAATTGGCATTCAAAATGAGCAGAAACATAAGTACTGTGTTTTTCACAGTATAGCTACAAAAAATGATTCTGCCATCTACTTCTGAATTGAGACTTTTCACCGAGAATTTCTTGAAGAAGTTATCATGACAATTTATTTGCAGCGAATGCCAAAGTGCTACAAAATCATCCTCTTTCAAAAACTGTCATTAAAAAGATTCAGTGCTCATAAACTGTAAAGATTGTCATTGCCATCTCATTCAAATTACACTGCAACAACAGAACAGCATCCACGTTTGAGCAATGGCAGCGGAAACAATACTTGACATCAAAAAAAGTCAATTCTTGACAAACTGTATCTCATTACAGAGATAGTCATATAATTACTGCTGCCTAATGCCATATATTGAAATGTATGATGAGGGAGATGACCTGAACTCACATTTGAGAAAGAAATAGATCTCAGGGGAAAGTTAACTACGACACATTTCTTTTATTGAAGTAAAGTTTGAATATTATTCTTCCATCCTTTAACCATTTTTAATTATTCATGGGAAGTGGACATTTCTGGCAAGCTTTGCATGTGTTGTCCATTCCTATGTTGCCCTTGAGAAGGTGGTGGTGAACTCGCAGTCCATGCGCTGAAGGTATTCCCACAGTGCTGACAGAAGGCAGTTCCTGGATTTTGACAGCGATCCTGAAGAAATGGCTGTATATTTCTAAGTCAGGACAGTGTGTGTTTTTAAGATTGTGCTGTTTCCATGCACCTTCTGCCCTTGTCCTTCTCGGTAAGTAATGATTGTGGATTTGGACGGTGATGATAAATAAGTCATGATGAATTAGTACAATACATCCGGCAGATGGTACATACTGGAGCCACTGTGCATTTATGGCAGACACAACGACTGCTAAAGGTACTGTATGGGTATCAAGCAAGCAGGCTTGTTTGTCCTGGGTAGTGTCAAGTTACTTGAGGGTTGTTGGAGTTGTACTCTTATAGACAATTGGACAATATTCCATCACACTCTCGACTGCTATACTGTGGGTTGTGCTTTGGCGAGTGACAAAAGGCCTGTCACTTAGTAACTGTTGACCTGCTCTTGTTACATTTGCGGTCAATGGTGAAGCCCAGGTTGCAGGAGGTGGGAGATTTGATGATGGTAAAGCTATTAAATGTCAAGGGGAGATGGTTAGACTCCTTGTTGATGGAGATAATCATTGCCTGGCACTTATGTAGCGCAGATGTTACTTGCCACTTATCAGCTCAGCCCAAAGTATTGTTCAGGACTTACTGCATGTGGGACTTGCTCTTTCATTATCTAAGGAGTTGTGAATAGGGCAGGACATTGTTCAGTTATAAGCAAACATCTCCACTTCTGTCTAACCATTAAGAAAGCATGATTGAGGAAGGATTGTTGGGTCTAGGATACATTCCTGAGAATCCTGCAGCAACATTTCTCAGGCTATGAAGATTAGCCTTCAGCAACCACAGCTATCTTCCTCCGTGATAGGCATGACTCTAGACTGTGAAGAATTTTCCCCTGATTCTCATTGACTCTAGTTTTACTAGATGTCTGATACAATACTTGGTCAAATGTTGCCTTGATGTCAAGGGCAGTCACTCTCACTCACCTGTGGTATTCAGTTTATTTGTTCATATTTGGACCAAGGCTGTAATGGAATTGGGAACTCAATGGCCCTTACAGGCCCCAAACTGACCATTACATGGAGTGAATCAAATTGACTGAAGAGTGATTATAATGCTGGGGACCCCAATAGGGGGATAAGATGGACCATGGACTCAGCACTTCTGGCCGAAGATGTTTAAACAAATGAACCAGGAGCAGGAGTAAGCCATTCATCCCCTCGAGCCTGCTCTGCAATTTAATAAGATCATGGCTGATCTGATAGTAACTTCAAATCTTTATCCCGCCTACCCCTGATAATCTATCACCCCAGTGCTTACCAAGAATCTACCCACCTCTGCCTTTAGAATCATAGAATCATAGAATTTACAATACAGAAGGAGGCCATTCGGCCCATCGAGTCTGCACCGGCTCTTGGAAAGAGCACCCTACTCAGGCCCACATCTCTCCCCTATCCCCATAACCCAGTAACCCCACCCAACACTAAGAGCAATTTTGGACACTAAGGGCAATTTAGCATGGCCAATCCACCTAACCTGCACATCTTTGGACTGTGGGAGGAAACGGGAGCACCCGGAGGAAACCCACGCACACACGGGGAGAACGTGCAGACTCCGCACAGACAGTGACCCAAGCTGGGAATCGAACCTGGGACCTTGGAGCTGTGAAGCAATTGTGCTAACCACTATGCTACCGTGCTGCCCTAAATATTCAAATAAATAAAATATTCAAAGACTCTGCTTCCGCTGCCATTTCAGGAAGAGATTTCCAAAGACTCATGACCCTCTTAGAGAAAGAATATTGTCTCACCTCCATTTTAAATGGGCGGCCCCGTATTTTCTAGTTCCTAGTTTTTGATTCTCCCACAAGAGGAAAACATCCTCTCCATAACCACCCTATCTAGAGCCCAGGATCTTATATGCTGCAATTGCCTTTTTTCTTCTAAACTTCAGCAGATACAAACTCAGCCTGTTCAACCTTTCATCATAAGACAATCGACCCATTCCAGGTATTTGTCTGGTAAACCCTCACTGAGATGCATTTACATCCCTTCTGAAAGAAGGGTGACTAATATTGTGCATAATACTGCTGATGTGGAATCATTAGTGCTCTGTATAACTGAAGCATAGCTTCCCTACTTTTGTTTTCAATTCCCCTCACAATAAATTATGATATTCTATTAGCTTTCCCAAATACTTGCTGAAACCAAAGACTGGCCTTTTGCAATCCATGTGCGAAGATACCCAGATCCCTCTGTATCTCAGAGCTCCACAATCTCTCACCATTTAGAAAGTACGTTTCTCTTAAATCTTCTTGCCAAAATGGACAATTTCACATTATCCCACTTAATACTCCATTTTCTAGATCTTTTTCCACTCACCCAACTTATCTGCATATTTTTGGCGCCTCCTTCCATGTCCTCTTTCCCACTTACATTTCAACTATGCGTCATCAGCAAATTTGGCATCCATCCCTTCATCCAAGTCAATTAGACAAATTGTAAAGCACTGATCCCTCTGGCACACCTTACCTCTTGCCAACCTGAAAAAGACACAGTTATGCCTACTCTCGGCCTCCTGTTAGCCAGTCTTCTATCCATGTCAGTATCCCCCTATACCATGAGCTTTTATTTTCCACAATAACCTTTGATTTGGCACTTTATCAATTACTTTCTGGGATTCTAAGTACAGCACATCCACCAGTTCTCCTTTATCCACAGCACATGCTACTTACTCAAAAAACTTAAATAAGTTGGCTACACATGATTTCCCTTTCACAAAACCATGTTGACTCTGCCTGATTACCATGAAAACATTTCACCTTTATCTTTTGCATTTACATGCTTAAGTCTTCATCATTGAGGATAGGGATATTCATGGGTCATTCTCTTCCTCCCGCTAGCTGTTTAATTTTCTGGATGTGGCAGGAATGCAGAGCTTTGGCCTGATCTGTCGGTTGTGAGATCACTTGGCTTTGTCTGTAGTATGTTGCTTCTCCTGCTGTTTATCGCATCTCTCAGCTTGATGCTGCCCTTGGCCTGTTCTCATGCACTCCTCATTAAACCAGGGTCAGTCCCTTGTCTTGATGGCAATGGTAGGGTGAAGCATATGCCTGGTCATAAGATTATAGATTGTGATGGAATACAATTCTACTGCTGCTGATGGTTCACATGGCCTGCTGGATTTGGTCTGAAATTTTCCCAGTTAGTATAACACAATGGAGGGTTTTCTCAGTTTGAAAATGGCCACAAGGATCATACAGTGCTCACTCCTCCCAATACTCTCATTGGCAAATGCATCTGTGAAAGGCTAGGCTGAAGGAGGATGAATTCAATTAGGTCTTTCATTTTGGATTTGTCCAAATAATTGCACACCTCAAATCCCAGTATTGAGGAAGACCAACATGAAGCATTGTATCCTCAGGCTCCCTCTTTCCCGAGCAATTTTTCTCCTCTATGTAGTGACCGCTTCTTAATATATGCTTCCATGTTTTTGGTATGTTGGCCAAGTTGTCATTCTTTATCTGTGAGTTGAGATGCAGGCGAATTGACTGAACCTGTCAACAGTTCTGAACTTCATTCAGCGCTGAAACTTATGTTTGCTCCAAGTTTTTCCTCCCGTCTCACTCCTGCATCATTGCGCCTTCATTTGGATTTGGATTTGTTTATTGCCACGTGTAATGAGGTACAGTGAAATATAATTTTCTGCGTGCAGCTCAAACAGATCATTTAGCACATTAAAAGAAAAGAAAATACATAATACGGCAACACAAGGTACACCGGCATTGGGTGAAGCATACAGGAGTGTAGTATTAATCAGGTCAGTCCATGAGAGAGTTGTTTAGGATTCTGGTAACAGCGTGGAAGAAGGTGTTTTTGAATCTGTTCGTACGTGTTCTCAGACTTCTGTATCTCCTGCCCAGTGGAAGAAGTTGGAAGAGTGAGTAAGCCGGGTGGGAGGGGTCTTTGATTATGCTGCCCACTTTCCCCATGCAGCGGGAGGTGTAGATGGAGTCAATGGATGGGAGGCAGTTTTGTGTGATGGACTGGACTGTGTTCTCGACTCTCTGAAGTTTCTTGTGGTCCTGGGCCGAGCAGTTGCCATACCAGGCTGTGATGCAGCCTGATAGGATGCTTTCTATGGTGCATCTGTAAATGTTGGTAGGAGTCAGTGTGGACATGGCGTCTTTCCTTAGTTTCCTGAGGAAGTATAGGCGCTGTTGTGCTTTCATGATGGTAGCGTCGACGTGGGTGAACCAGGACAGGTTTTGGTGATCTGCAGCCCAAGGAATTTGAAGCTGTCAACCATTTCCACCTCAGCTGTGTTGATGCAGACAGGGGTGTGTACAGTTCTTTGCTTCCTGAAGTCAATGACCAGCTCTTTAGTTTTGCTGGCATTGAGGGATAGATTGTTGTTGTTGCACCACTCCACTAGGTTCTCTATCTCCCCTCTGTATTCTGACTTGTCATTGTTCGAGTTCCGACCCACTATGGTCGTATCGTCAGCAAACTGGTAGATGGAGTTGTAACAAAATATTGCTATGCAGTCGTGCGTGTATAGGGAGTATAGTAGGGGGCTGTGTACAGAGCCTTATGGGGTCGCAGTATTGAGGACTATTGTGGAGGAGGTGTTGTTGTTTATTCTTACTGATTGTGATCTATGGGTCAGAAAGTCGAGGATCCAGTTGCTGAGACTGCACGTCCTCCCCGTGTCTGCGTGGGTTTCCTCCGGGTGCTCCGGTTTCCTCCCACAGTCCAAATATGTGCAGGGTAGGTGGATTGGCCATGATAAATTGCCCTTAGTGTCCAAAATTGCCCTTGGTGTTGGGTGGAGGTGTTGAGTTTGGGTAGGGTGCTCTTTCCAAGAGCCGGTGCAGACTCAGGGGGCCGAATGGCCTCCTTCTGCACTGTAAATTCAATGATAATCTATGATTAATCTAGGACAAAGGTTCGGCACAACATCGTGGGCCGAAGGGCCTGTTCTGTGCTGTATTTTCTATGTTCTATGTTCTATGTTCTGAGTGAGGAGCCAAGTCCTAGGTTTTGGAGCTTTGATATGGTGTTGAAGGTGGAGCTGTAGTCAATAAATAGGAGTCTTATGTAAGAGTTGTTGAGATGCTCCAGGGATAGTGTAGGGCCAGGGAGATGGTGTCAGCTGTGGACTGGTTGCGGCAGTATGCAAATCCTGGGAATATGGCATCCTGGGAATATGGAGTTGATGTGCTTCATGACAAATCTCTTGAAGCATCATGATGATTGATGTCAGGGCCACTGGACGGTAGTCATTGAGGCACTTTGCCTGGTTCTTCTTTGGCACCGGTATGATGGTGGTCTTCTTTGAAGCAGGTGGGGACGTTGGAGCAGAGTAGGGACAGGTTGAAGATATCTGCGAACACATCTGCCAGCTGGTCCTCGCAGGCTCTGAGTGCAAGACCAGGGAACCCGTCTGGACCCGCCGCCTTCCGAGGGTTCACTTTCAGGAATGCCGATCTGACTTCGGAAGCTGCCCCGGGGCTTCTGGGGCAGTCGACAGCGGATTGATGATTGTTTGCTCGAACCGAGCATAGAATGCATTGAGTTCATCGGGTCGGGGTGCACTGCTGCCGGAGATACTGCTCGGCTTCGCTTTGGAGCTCATTATGTTGTTTAGGCCTTGCCACAACCGATGAGAGTCTGTAACACTAGTTTGTGACTCTAGCTTGATCTGATATTGCCACTTGGCTTCCCGGATGGCTTTGCGGAGGTCGTACCTGGATTTCTTGTATAGGATGTTCGCCTGACTTGAACGCATCAGACCTTTCCTTCAGTAGGGAGCCAATCTCCCGATTGAGCCATGATTTCTGGTTGGGAAATGTACATACGACTTTCTTTTGCACGCAGTCATCCACACATTTGCTGATGAAGTCTGTGACGATGGTGACCATACTCGTTTCGGTTGGTCGCTGAGTTCTTCAGTATCAACCAGTCCACTGTCTCCAAGCTGTCACGTAGAAGCTCTTCTGTTTCCTTGAACCAGCACTGCACGACCATCTTCGCCGGATTCTCCCACTTACGTTTCTGCTTGTATGCTGGTCTTATCTTATGGTTTGATTTCCCAAAGTGCGGTCGGGGGATGGAACGGTAGGCACCCTTGATTTTTGAGTAGCAGTGGTCAAGAGTGTTGTTGCCCCTGGTGGGACAGGAGATGTGTTGGTGGAATTTTGGCAGTACGCTCTGGAGGTTGGCCTTGTTGACGTCCTCGGCCATAATGAACAAGGCCTCCGGGTGTTCTGTTTCATTGTTGTTTATAACTGTGTACAGTTCGTCCAGTGCATTCTTCACTTCTGCCTGGGGTGGGATGTAGACCGCTGTGATAATGGCTGAAGTGATCTCATGTGGAAGGTAGTATGGTCGGCACTTCACGGTCAGGTATTCCAGGTCTGGGGAGCAGTAGGTCGCCAGGGCCGCCACATCCAAGCACCAGGAGGAGTTGATGAGGAAGCAAACCCCTCCACCCTCTGCTTCCCTGATGATGACGCGGTGCAGTCCGCCTGGTGAATTGAGAAGCCTTCAGGTTGTATGGCACAGTCCAGTGAGGCAGTCTCTTACTTCCCTCGGAAAAGTTAGTCTAGTGTTAAGCTCGTCCAGCTTTTCTTCTATCGCTTGGACGTTTGCCAGGAGCATGCTGGGAAGAGGAGTCCTGAAACCGCATTGCTTCAGTCTCACCTGCAGACCGCCAAGTTTCCCTCGCTTTCTCGGTCAGCAGCTGTGGCTGAATGGTCTCGGGATCTGATGAGTGGAGTCTGACTTTGTGGAAGGTAGGTAGTTGCGTCTGGCAGGGGCCGGGGGGCTGGCTATGTTTCCGGGGTCACGTCTGGCAGGGTTACGAGCGCTGGTTGCAATATTGGGGTTGCTGGGGGGGCATGTTTGCGATCCGGTCGGGTCCCGGCGTTCTGCGAGTACGGGAATACTTTGCGGCGCATTCGGGACCTCGCACAGGGTCTCCACCTTTTCAGGGTTCTTGGGTCGCAGGCAGGGGCTTCCTGAGGCAGGTTGGGCTGGGTCGCGTGCTCTGCTCCCTCCTTGGTCGCTCCTGGGGTTGGGCCTTGGAGTAGGCTTGGTCGGGCCTCCACATGGATTCTTCTTTCCTCCATCCTTAGGTATGTCGGGTCGCGAGGCAGGCCTCTCCAGGTCATGTCGCTGGGCGGGCCTCTCCAGGTTGGGTCGCTGAGCGGGCCTCTCCAGGTCAAGTCGGGCCAGGTCTCGTGGTTGGGGACCGGGTCGGGTGCTCCGGTGACTTGATTGAGTGGTCTGGGGGCTGGCGTCGTCGGTACCTAGGCCAGGTCGGGCGCTCCGAGGTCCGAGTCAGTTTGAATTCAAGGTCGGAGCCGCACATCCGTTTTGGGCCTCATGAGCTCCCAGGGGGCTCATCAGGAGTGCAGCAGGGCCGGGTCTAGTCGGGTAAAAAGGTCCACTCCACGGGCCTCAGAGCATCTTCAAACCTGCAAGGGAAGATAAAAGAGAAAGATTAGTGTTGAAATTTTTTTTTAAGACATTTGTACGGTTATAGGAGATGTAAAAAGTGGATCTGTTTGAGAGAGCTCGCAGAGAGTCGCCACGCTCTGGCGCCATCTTTACTTAAGCCCCTTCTTCACCTGGAGCATTGGTGGCTATGAACTGCTGAATCTCCGTGTTCACCAGCAGCGATCAGGTTGACAGATATTTTGAAGGGATGAAGACATGAAAAGCCCTGCAGGTTTTTATTTCTTTCATCTTTAGAAATGCAGTGCCCAATCTGGTGGCTAACATAGGACTTGGTGAAGCTCAGTAGATTAACAAACCAAAGGCCAAATTTACTGCATGCAACCTTGAAATTCCTCAACATATCTGGTCAATAGGTAAACTCGATACCAAAAGCAACATTCAGAATATCATCCTCTAAGTGCTTACAGATAGGAAACCTCTGGATTGGCATTAAAGTTACTGAGTCATTAATTTAAAATCTAAAAGGTACATGTTCTTTAAAGCTCATTTTTTATGAATCTGTGTTATCTAGAATCCCTACAGTGCAGAAGGAGGCCATTCAACCCATCAAGTCTGCACAGACCCACTAAAAGAGCACCGTATCTAGACACACGCCCACCCTATCCCCGTAACCCAGTAACCCCACCTAACCTTTTTAGGACACTGAGGGGCAATTTTTCACAGCCAATCCATCTAACCTAACATCTTTGGACAGTGGGAGGGAACCCACGCAGACACAGGAGAATGTACAAACTCCACACAGTCAGTCAGGAATGGAATTAAACCAGGGCGCCTGGCGCTGTGAGACAGCAGTTCTATACCCTATGCCATCATGCCGCCCAATGTGAAGACATAGCATGGAATCTTACAAGAATTTGGAAAAGTATCAGGCTCAGTGTGGTATTATAGCTATTATGGTACCTGATAGGCTAAAGCACCATTGGTGGAAACTGTATGCTTTCTATTGGTCAGAGTGTATGATAGCTCCGCCCTGATAGGCAGGGTATAAGAACCCGTGCCGTCCCAGCAGCCCTCATTCTGTACCTGAACTGCTGGGGGGAACATCGAGCTTATTAAAGCCTTCAGTTGGACTAGAACCTTGCTTCAGTGGTCATTGATCGTGCATCAATTTAATAAGCTGTTTTTTTTTAAGAAGAAAGGATGGAGCTCCGAATCAAGCCGGAGTGTCTGCAACTTAGCCCCCATGCGGCGAACTCAGCGGCAATCTTTAAGCACTGACTGGCGTGATTTAAAGGGTATCTCGAGACGGCTGAAAACGCACCCACGGGAGAGCAGAAACTGCATGTCCTGCACTCAAGGGTGAGCCCGGAGATTACCACCCTCATCGAGGAAGAGGAAGACTTTGAAGCAGCAATAGAGCTGCTAAAAGGACACTATATTCGCCTGATAAACCAGGTCTACGCCCGGTACCTGCTTGCAACAAGGCGACAAACCCCTGGGGAATCGCTGGAGGAATTCTACCGTGCACTCCTGGTGTTGGGCAGAAGCTGTGGCTGCCCGCAAGTTTCGGCGAGTTAACACACGGAACACTTAGTCCGGGAGGTTTTCGTGGCAGGTATGCTATCGTCACAAATCCGCCTGCGTCTGTTAGAGAAGGACACCCTGGGTCTCAGGGAGGCACGGGCCCTTGCAGGCTCCCTGGACGTGGCCTCCGGGAACGCCGGTGCTTACGTTCCCGATCGCGTGGCAGCCCCCTGGGCAGCGTGGAACGCCCCCGCAGCCGACCCCGAGACTTCCCCCATTCCCCGACAGGCCTGCGCTGCAAGGGGGCCTGGCAACCCTGAGGGGCCCCGCTGCTACTTTTGCGGGCAGGCCAAGCACCCCCGCCAGCGCTGCCCGGCCCGCGCATCCACCTGCAAAGAATGCAGCAAAAAGGGCCATTTCGTGGGGGTAGACCAGGCCCGAGCGGTGGCCGCGGTCTCCAGCGGCGAATGCGGACCGCAACCACAAACATCTCCACGGGCCACGTGCGGCCAGTGGTCGCCGCCACCTCCATATCCCAGGGTCACGTGCGGACCCCGGGCGCCGCCATCTTGTTCCGCGGACGCCACGTTGGAGGGATGGCCGCCGCCATTTTGTGCACCCCCAGCCATGTGCGACCAATGGGAGACGCCATGTTGGATGAACCCCCATGACCCCAGCTCGGCTGACCACACACTGCCCGAACAGAACACTCAACTGCTGCGATTGGCCTCGGTGACTCTGGATCAGTCTCGGCCTCGAACACTCTCAACCGCTACGACGACCGTTTTCATCAACGGGCACGAGACGTCCTGCCTAATCGACTCTGGGAGCACGGAGAGCTTCATACATCCCGACACAGTAAGGCACTGTTCTCTCCTCATCCACCCCGTTAATCCAAAAATCTCACAGGCCTCCGGTTGGTGGCTTTCATGTTTGATACTGCACAGCGGGGTAAGATAGAAAACGACAAGATCTTCCGGTGGAGGATCGAATACTCCACCTACAACTACGAGATCTTGTATCGTCCCGGGAAGCTAAACGAGCCTCCTGACGCCCTGTCCCGCGGCACATGTGCCACCGCACAAGTGGACCGCCTCCGAGTCCTCCGCGAGGACCTCTGCCACCCGGGGATCACTCGCTTTTGACCATTTTGTCAAGACCCGCAACCTGCCCTACTTCATCGAGGAGGTCAGGACAGTCACCAGGGACTGCCAAATCTGCGCGGAGTGCAAACCGCACTTCTACCGGCCAGAGAAAGTGCACCTGATAAAGGCTTCCCGTCCCTTTGAACGCCTCAGCATGGACTTCAATGGCCCGCTCCCCTCCACCGACCGCAACATGTACTTCCTGAATGTGGTGGACGAGTACTCCCGGTTCCCATTCGCCATCCCCTGCCCGACATGACCGCAACCACTGTCATCAAGGCTCTCCATAGCATCTTTGCACTGTTCGGGTTCCCTGCTTACATACACAGTGATAGGAGGTCGTCCTTTATGAGCAACGAACTGCGTCAATTCCTGCTCAGCAATGGCATTGCCTCGAGCAGGACGACCAGTTACAACCCCCAGGGTAACGGACAGGTAGAGAGGGAGAACGGAACGGTCTGGAAGACCGTCCTACTGGCCCTACGGTCCAGGAACCTCGCAGTCTCCTGCTGGCAAGAAGTCCTCCCGGATGCCCTCCACTCCATCTGGTCACTGCTTTGTACGACCACCAATCAGACACCTCACGAACGTCTCCTTGTCTTCCCTAGGAAGTCCTCCTCTGGTACCTTGCTCCCAACCTGGCTGGCAGCTCCCGGACGCATCCTGCTCCGAAAACACCTGCGGGCGCACAAGTCGGATCCGTTGGTTGAGAGGGACCATCTGCTCCATGCTAACCCCCAGTACGCCTACGTGGCATACCCCGACGGTCGACAAGATACGGTCTCCCTACGGGACCTGGCGCCCGCCGGAACTCCGCGCACATTCCAGCCACCAGTCCCACCCTCCCCTCCACCGCAGCACCTTACAGGGGGATCGGTCTTTCCGCTGCCCCCCCTCTAGCCCCCCCCCCCACCCACCGACGTCCCCCGCAGGGGCTCTCTTCCCAGGTCAGCCTTTTTCCCCACCAGCGCCGTCTAGGGGTGACGAAGCTGCCATGGAGATCGAAGCCATGCTCCCGGAGTACCCCCGCCGGACTCTTTTTTAACAGGGGGTGAATGTGGTATTAGAGGTATTACGGTACCTGATAGGCCAGAGCACTATTGATGGAAACTGGATGCTTTCTATTGGTCAGAGTGTATGATAGCTCCGCCCTGATAGGCAGGGTATAAGAACCCGTGTCGCCCCAGCAGCCCTCATTCTGTACCTGAGCTGCTGGGGGAAACATCTAGCTTATTAAAGCCTTCAGTTGGACAAAAACCTTGCTTTAGTGGTCATTGATCGTGCATCACTCAGGCACAAAACTGGTGTGGAACGCTCCAGTTGCGCAGATCAATTTTCTTGCCAAATCTTGAACATCTTAAGCAAAATAAAGAGTGGCATGGTCATTACTGAGCCTCATAGAACTGTCAAGCGACTCTAGAGATCAACTGCGGCGTAACAGCCTCCAGGACCCATCACGGAGGTATCAAGGCTCTCCCTCCTCGACAATCCTCTGCGGCATTCTGCTCCCTCATCCTATGCGCCCACCCCCCACCATGACATCCACCACTGGCATTGAGCTACCCCGCCAACACCGCAGAGTATAGGCAGTGCCCCCCGCGCCACACATCAATTCATCCCATCAGGCTCCTACGAGCACTGCCAACTTTTGTCGGAGGGAACTGCCAGGGCACTGCCCAGACATGTCCCTCTCTCCCCCAGGGGCTATACTTGCCTCTGCACTCCTGGAGGGTTCCCCTAGACTGCCTCACGTCAGACCAAACCTGTTGTAAACCTTGCTGAGACATCGGCGAGGTATGGATATTTAGTACGCGAGGGGTCATTTGGTGGGGTGGGGCGGGGGCGGTGGTGGGGGGGGTGGGGGAGAGAGCGCTAATATTTAAATCACTGCAAAACTATTAAATCAAGGTTCATGCCCTTTGTGGGCATGGATCTCGTGACTTCGCCGACAAGTGGTGGGGAAAATCTGGAAACGTGATCTCTCCGGCGGGAATCATGTTTCCTCATTCCCGTGGAGTTTTTAGACTGCTCCTCTGATTCCGCAGGTGAAGAGGAATGGCTCAAAATACCCCATATCCTTCTGAGGGCAGCAAGGTCGCACAGTGGTTATCACAGTTGCTTCACAGCTCCAGGGTCCCAGGTTCGATTCCCAGCTTGGGTCACAATCTGTGCGGAGTCTGCACGTTACCCCCGTGCCTGCCTGGGTTTCCTCCCACGGTCCAAACGTGTGCAGGTTAGTTGGATTGGCCATGATAAATTGCCCTTAGGTTAGGTGGGGTTCCTGGTTTATGGGGATGGGGTGGAGATTTGGGCTTGGGTAGGGTGCTCTTCCCAAGAGCCAGTGTAGACACGATGGGCCGAATGGGCTCCTTCCACACTGTAAATTCTATGATTCTATGAGCACCAAGTACCTTTGCATTCTGGGGACCCAGTGTCAGCCTCAAACTTTCCCAGGTCAGAGCACTGCAGAGTAAAGCTTCCTCTAATTTGCTGTAACATAATAGTTCAGCACCAATTTCAAAAGAGCAGCTTTTACTGTGACATTGTTCGGTTACAACCAGCAGCCGTTCTGCGACCTCCCCAATTCAAAGAATCATTCAGCATCGAAGGAGGCTATTTAGCTCATTGCGGTTGAGTCAGTTCTATCCAATTAATCTCACTCCCCTGCCCTTTCCAAGATTGAGATTGATAATTCAACATCAGTTAGCATCAACCTGTGATGTAGACTCAGCTCCACAAGAAATTGCACTGAGACTGCTCAAACTAATTTTACATTGGACATTTGCATCTTGCAGAGGAACCTCAGATCATGAGTTCATAAGTTTTAATCTGCATTTCACACACTCTTTCTACCCTCAGGGTCCACTTTCTCATATCTAATGCTAATTCATACCTTAGGACTCAAATCTGTCTGACCTTTTCCCTTCCACCTACAATCGGCATGCACTTTGTAATAATCCACAGGAGGCAGGGGTACCGTCACTACACCAGTATTTATTTGCAATAACTATATCCAAGAGCAGCTCCAAACAGTGATGCTAGCATTCCAGTCAACTTAAGACTGGTTCACAAAGCCTACACAGGTGCTTATATGGGCCCCCTCAATGAGCTATCATTGAGGGAGCGCATACTCCAATTGGCCAACCAATAATGCCAATTGGAGGTCATTATACCCTTAAAAGCAGAGTTGGCATCACGTGGAGATGATTCCTGTTACCTCCGATTACCTCATAAATTCCCTTACCTTACATACGGGATGGAATTTTGAGCCCACGTTAGCTACCAGTGAGAAGGGCGAGTAAATATTCATTGTAAGGTCACGCTGGCGAGATTTACAACAGCTGCATAAAAGCAAGAACCTGACGACCTCGCCTACGAAGGGGATATCGGAGGTGAGCATTCAGGTCGCATCGCCCTCCAGAGTGTAAATTGGGTCTAAGGTGGTTTTGATGGGGTGGAGGTTGCTCAAAGGTCATAGAGACCCTTCACTTCTGTGGTCCTCCAGGTCTCAAGTGATCTGGTGGCTGGTGTGCATGATAGCGCTTCTCGAACCCTCCTTGCTGGGCTTATGGCCATTTCTCTGCTGAGGGATTGCCCTTTTAAGAGTAGCAGCTGGAGGTTGATGTGAGTGGGTGATGTCACAGGGTCAGCACAGAGGGCAACTGTGGAGTCCCTGGGCAGGGTCCTGTGAAATGCTGGGCTGCATGGGCAGAGTGGGGGAGTTTGACAAAGGAAGTTGAGCAGCTACACGAGGGCAGAAGACTCTCATACAGGGGGCATAGCAAGTGCTTTCTGAATGAACCTCTACCCTCAGGCTTCAAAATTCATCCTCGGGGCCTGAGGAGTCTGGAGGGGAAAAGCCACTGGTTATGGAGGCCAGGCCACCAGGAAATAAAATCTGGGGTGCGATGCAGAAAACCAAAAGTAAAGTCCGATTTTGGCGCGTTTGGCGTTGACTTTCGTGACGATCGCATTGGTGAGATTGCAGCCCATATTCAATAGCAATTAGTGCCAAAAATGAGCCGCAAGAGATTCACGACATAACTGGTTCCCTCGCCCTTTGATTCGTCCGACTCATACCTCAACAGCTCGCCACTATCCAAGGGGAGATGCTTTTAAGCGGTCCCTCACCACTCACTCATCATTTTGGGGATGCCAACCTCACAAGGCTTCTTGACGCTGTGGATGAGAGAAGGGCACCCTGTTCCCACAGGGGATCGGAGGACCAGCAGCAGGTTCAGCAAAGCTACTGGGAGGCAGTGGCAGTGGCTATCAGTGCGGGCAACATGACAAGGAGGACCGCCATCCAATGTCGGAAGAAGACCAACAACCTCCAACAAGATGCAAGTTACCATCGCTCTCCTGGCATAAGTTCCACCTACCACCCCTTAAATTCCCCCAAAATCCTCCACCTCGCACCCTCACCACATCCAATCTTGGTGATTGTTCCTCAGAACCTCCAGGCAACCAACACCACAACGCTTCATGTCACCTGCTATAGACGCCTGACCCATCAAGCATGTGGCTCACATTGCCCGCTCTTTAGCCCCGCGGGAGAAAATAGCCTATAATAAACGGCAAATGGCCAAGATGGGGGAGCGGAGTCTCAGAGATTCAAGTATTCATCCCTATGAGGAACGAGCCATGGAATTTGCGGAGTTGCCCAAGGAAAGAGCAGCCACCAACAGCGAGGTTGGCCTGAGGCAGAGAAGTGAAGATCCATTGCCCCTTCATCCAGATGTCTAGTCTCAAGTGTGTTGTTCACGTCAGACAAAATGATTCTTCCCTCTCACTGATCACATATCCATTGCTCTCTTATGGCCCTAGGGGAATAAGGGCCGGGTTTCTCCAATCCTGCGGCCAAGTTCTGACACCAGCGTGAAAAACGGCATAAACCACTCCGGCGTCAACGGTCCTCAATTGTCTGGTATGCGCTATGGCCGGCATGATTCCGCGCATGCGCGCCACGGCCAGCGTGATTCCGCACATGCGAGTGGGTTCCCGTCTCCGCGCCGGCCCCCGGGCAATATGGCGGAACCCTACAGAGGCCCGGCGCGGAGGAACATAGGCCCCCACTGAACCAGCCCGCCCGCCAATCGGTAGGTCCCGATCGCGCGCAAGGCCACCGTTGAGGCCCCTCCCGGGGTCGGATCCCTCTGCCGCCCCCCTGCAGGACGGCCCCTGCAGACACACATTTCAGGTCCAGCCATGTGGGACCTGAGTAACCCACGCCAGTGGGACTCGGCCGAACACGGCGGGCACCCGGCCCGTCAAGACCCGGAGAATTGCCGGGGGGGCCGCTGTCAACGGCCCCCGACCGGCGCGGCGGCGATCCTGCGGGCATGAAAACCGACGCCGGAGAATCGGCGAGACGGCGCGGGGTCGGAGAATCCCTGCTGAGAGTCAGCAATGTCCTTCCATCCCTCTCTCGTAAGTGTCATGATATGCAGATATGCAGATAATGATATACAGAAAGACACAGACAGGCAGCTAATGAACACAAAGAACAGGACATGACCAATGAGCAGGCAGGACTCTCAGGGGTGGTATCTCACTATAAAAGGCACGAGGCACTCACACTCCATCTCTTTCCACTGATGAACATCTACAGAGTGAGTCAAGGTGTATGTACAGTATTACACCTCCAGCATGTGGCTAAGTGCTAGTCTGGTTCAGTCAGACAGAGTAACCACACTTAGGTTAGCAGAGAGTCGAACTCATAGAGAACTGTGCTAACTGTGCTACTGGTTCAATAAATCAGATTGAAGTAACTTCAAGGTCTGGAGTATCTTTTGGTTAAAGCTGCATCCAGTTGCAGCCTGTGTTATCCCAGGGTACATAACACGGCATGCGACCAGGAGACTGCTTAATCTGGGTGGATTACCTCAGTCCGTTCCGTGACGACCAGCGAATGTACCCCGGCATTATGGAGAAGATTCAGGCTCCTCACCAGCTCAGGACCTCCGGCAGTCTCAATGCCAACTGGCGGACATTCAAGCAAAAGTTTCTGCTGTACATCAAAGCTTCAGACCTCGTGGGTGCGTCTGATGCAAGGAAGATCGCACTTCTCTTCTCAACAGCGGGTGATCAAGCCATCAAACTCTTCAACTCTTTTCACTTCACCGAAGGCCAGGACAAGACAAAGTTTCAGACCATCCTGGACACGTTTGACTGTCACTGTGAAGTGGACACCAATGAAATCTTCGAGCGCTACATATTCAAACTGCGTCTACAAGGTAAAGATGAATCTTTCAACTCCTTCTTAACTAACCTCCGCCTGCTCGAGCTGTCCTGCAACTTTGGTGATATTGCTGACTCCATGATCAGAGAACAAATCATTTTTGGAGTTACTCTGATCCTCAGAGCAGCAACTGAAAATCAAGCAAATGACCCTGCCAGTCGCGATTGAAACATGCACAGTACATGAGCACGCCAAAAATCTCTATGCCCAGTACAAATCAGCTGAAAACGAGAAACTTGCCTCCCATTAGGCAGAGAGTGTGCAGGCCATCTCCCGGATGCAGCGCCTCAGCATTGATGAAAGCGGCCATTTTGCGCACTTTTCCCGGGGCCCCACGCATGCGTGATGTGAACGGGATAACGAAGCGGCCGACACCCGCACTGCGCATGTGCGACGCCGCGTGGAGCGTCAGGACGCCGGCGTCATGACGTGCTCGAACTGCGGCAACGCCCACTTAAAGAAACACTGCCCTGCAAGAGGCAGACGATGTTTAAACTGCGGGACGCCTGGATACTATGCAGCCTTGTGCAGGTCTGCACCACCAGTCAGGGGCCAGTGCTCCCAATTCCGTCGACGGCGCGTTCAGAGTGTTCAACAGCGATTACAGGATTCTGATCCTGGCAGCACAACGGATCCAGAGAAAGAATGCCTGGTCTCCGCCTACTGTGTGGGCATCATTACCAAATGTAAATATGCCACATCCAACTCATCACAAATTCAATCCATCCTTGCTGTGGATTCTGCGGACGAATGGCGTGCGGTGATGCAGGTCAACCACTGCTCCATCCAGTTTAAGCTGGACACAGGTACTTCTGCCAATCTCCTCTCACAGGCAGATTTCAAACGCATCAAGAAGCCCCCCGAGGTCCTTCCAGCAGCCTGCAGGCTCCTGGACTACAACAGAAATGCCATCACGGCACTGGGATCCTGCCATCTACTCGTCCCCAACCAGAGCACCCGTGCACGGTTACGTTTTGAAATTGTCAATCCAGACAGGGCATCCCTACTTGTCGCGCAGGCCTGCAAGCAGCTGAACCTCCTGCAGCGGGTTTACATAACGACATCCTCCAATGTGGATCTTCAGGCCGGCATTGACGACATCCTCGCTCAGTATCCGGATGTGTTCGACGGGATGGGCATGCTGCCATATCGATACAAGATTCTGCTACGACCTGATGCAAAGTCAGTGGTCCACGCACCACGCCGGGTCCCGGCTCCGCTGAGGGAGCGCCTGAAGGCACAGCTCAAGGATCTTCAGCAACAGGGCATCATTTCCAAGATAACCAAACCGACTGACTGGGTCAGCTCGATGGTGTGTGTTAGAAAGCCTTCGGGAGACCTGTACATCTGCATTCATCCCAAGGATCTCAATAAGAATGTAATGCGTGAACATTACCCCATTCCGAAGCGGGAGGAACTCACCAGTGAGATGGCACATGCACGTTTTTTCACCAAGTTAGATGCATCACATGGATGAGTCCAGCAGAAGGCTCTGCACCTTCAATGCTATAATCGCATGTCGTTTGGCATTGTCTCGACATCGGAGATCTTCCATCGCATCATGGAGCAGATGATGGAACGCATCGAAGGGGTTCGTGTGTACGTGAATGACATCATCATATGGTCCACGAGCCCTGAAGAGCATGTTTCCCGTCTCCAGTAGGTATTCCGCCGTGTCCATGCCAATGGCCTGAAGCTGAACAGGTCCAAATGTTGCTTTGGCATATCGACACTCAAGTTCCTAGGTGACCAGATCTCTCAGCAGGGCGTGCGCCCGGACACAGTCAAGGTCAAGGCCATTGAAGCCATGAAGCTCCCTGTAGACAAGAAGGCGGTATTGCGCTTCCTGGGCATGGTCAATTTTCTGGGCAAGTTCATCCCAAACCTGGCCTCACACACAACGGCCCTACGAAACCTGGTGAAAAAATCCACTGCTTTTGAGTGGAAGGCAGCTCATCAGGCAGAGTGGTTGGAGCTGAAAGCCAAGCTCACCACTGCACCCGTCTTGGCATTTTTCAACCCAGAGAGGGAGACGAAGATCTTGACAGATGCGAGCCAGGATGGCATTGGTGCAGTGCTGCTTCAACGCGATGACACTTCATCCTGGGCACCTGTCGCCTACGCATCGAGGGCCATGACGCCCACGGAAACAAGGTATGCGCAAATAGAGAAGAAATGTCTGGGTCTTCTCACTGGCATTCTCAAGTTTCACGACCATGTCTATGGCCTGCCGACATTCACTATCGAGACGGGTCATAGGCCTCTGGTCCACATTATCCACAAGGACCTGAACGACATGACGCCTCGGTTGCAGCGCATCCTCCTCAAAATCAGAAGGTACGACTTTGACTTAGTGTACACGCCTGGCAAGGAGCTCATCACCGCTGATACATTGTCCTGCTCCATCACATTGCCTAGTGAACCGCTGGAAATCATCCGGCAGATTGAATCACAGGTGCAGCTGTGTGCTAGCACCCTCCAGGCGTCTGATGGGAAGGTGGTTCATATCCGCGAGGAGAGAGCCAAAGACACCATCTTGCAGCGTGTCATGCACCACCTCGCCAATGGCTGGCAGAAAGGTCAGTGCCCTCAATTTTACAATGTAAAGGAAGACCTGACGGCGATTGATGGTATCCTCCTCAAGCTGGACCGGATTGTCATTCCACTCAGTCTCCAGAGCTTGGTGCTCCGCCAAATCCTTGAGGGACACCTGGGCGTCGAGAAGTGCAGACGCAGAGCCAGGCAGGCTGTCTACTGGCCCGGTATTAGCCAGGACATCTCGAACATGGTCCTCAACTGTGCGACTTGTCAACGTTTCCAGCCAGCGCAGAGCAAGGAGACGCTCCAGCAGCACAAAATCGCGACCTCCCCGTGGTCCAAGGTTGGCATCGACCTCTTTCGTGCGAATGGTCGTGACTACGTGTTGATTATTGACTATTTCTCCAATTACCCTGAAGTCGAGAAGCTCTCAGGCCTCACATCTCGGACCGTCATCAACGCCTGTAAGGAGACGTTCTCCAGGTATCCCACTCACTGTCATGAGTGACAATGGCCCGTGCTTCAACAGCCACGAGTGGTCTATGTTTGCCAAGTCATACCATTTCAAACATGTCACTTCCAGCCCACACTATCCGCAGTCCAAGGTTGCAAAAGGGGTGCACATTGTGAAACAGCTCAGCTGCAAGGCCGCAGATTCTGCTCCTGACATCTACCTTGTGCTGCTTGCTATAGGGCGACCCCACTGTCCACTGGCATGTCGCTGGCTCAACTCCTCATGAACAGGGACCTGCGGATGAGATGATACTTCCAGCCATACACATGCCCAACCTGGACCACCTCCCGATGCTGCAGAAGGTGCAGCAGTTCCGAAACCAGCAAAAGCAGGGCTATGATGCTCATGCCTCCGATTTGCCCGTATTATCCCCGTCAGACACTGTCAGGATCAAGATACCGGATGGTGGCTGGTCTGCTCCAGCTGTCGATGTTCAACAGGCTGCGCCCCCGCTCGTATGTTGTACATATGGCTGATGGTTCTGTTGTGTGGCAAAACAGACGGGCACTGCCAAAGTTGCCAGCCCGCTTTCTTCTACGTTTCCATCCGTTGTTTTGCCACCTCCTGATACCTCGAACTACGAAGCCACCAGTCAGGCTTCCATCCCGCCTGTCAAGGCTCCGTCGTCCCCACCACCACCTCTCCGGCGGTCGACAAGGATCAGACGCAAGCCCCAGAGACTGGACTTATGAACATTTGTTTTGTTTGTTATGTTCTGTTTTCTCACATGAGACAGCTGTCTTCAGCTGTAAATACGTTCACATATGCCACCGCTTGTAAATATGTTAATATATGCCACCACATGTAAGTATGTTCCCATGCGCCTACAAAACATAAAAAAAAGGGAGGTGTCATGATATGCAGACGTGCAGATAATGATGCACAGACAGGCAGCTAATGAACACGGAGAACAGGACATGACCAATGAGCAGGCAGGACACTCAGGGGTGGTATAAAAGGCACGAGGCACTCACACCCTGACTCACTCTGTAGGTGTTCATCAGTGGAAAGAGGCGGAGTGTATGTACAGTATCACACCTCCAGCACGTGGCTAAGAGCTAGTCTGGTTCAGTCAGACAGAGTAACCACACTTAGGTTAGCAGAGAGTCGAACTCATAGAGAACTGTGCTAACTGTGCTACTGGTTCAATAAATCAGATTGAACTAACTTCAAGGTCTGGAGTATCTTTTGGTTAAAACTGCATCCAGTTGCAGCCTGTGTTATCCCAGAGTACATAACACGACAGTAAGCAACTGGTGTTGGTCTTTTTAGACTGATCTTCTCCAAGCAAGGGAAACTCTTTGCCAGAAGATAATGATCCCATCCACTTCCTTTCTGCTGGTGACTGTTGTAAGCAGCACAGCACTCAATCTTTCTGGGTGAAATTCTAAGAGAAATGTTGATTACGTGTCGGTGAATTCTTAATAAAGTGTTCCAGTGAGTCTCCCAATGTGTTTACAAAAATCCTCTTCAGTGTAACCAGTCAATCATAATCAGCAAGTGAATTGTGAGAACGGAACATGGCTTTATGTAATGCTCAGAATAGTCTGCAACACTTGTTTATTCCTGTTCAGTTGGTCACTGTGAGGAAAGGTTACAAATGAAGTATTACCCACCAACATGGTATGCAGCCTCTTTAATGAGTGTGAACAGGCAATTCACTTGTCAATCAACTCCTTTATTGTGCTCTGGTGGCTGCTCCCGACTCAACCTTCGCATTCTTCTGCTAAATGCAGGCTAAAGTCAGCATTGCAGCTTAAGACCCCACTTTAGGCACCTAGGAGGCTCTTGAGAGCCTAAAGTATTCACCAAGAATTTCCCCAGATGTGTTTCAGTTGTTGGTTGAGTATTGAAGTGAGGTAAATGAAACAATTTGATATGAAGATTAATGACTTTGAAATAGGATTTAAAAATAGACAAGAACAGTTATTAAAGCACTTTGTCAGCATGATGGGAAATATAGCCCATACCTAGGCATGATGGTGTGGGAATCAAACAATCACAACACTTAATGTCCTTCACAGGATGAATCAACAATGGTAGAGTGTTAAAGCCACAAGTCGGAGACATGAATCACCGGCATTCTCAGCCTTCTAGGCAGATGACTACAGGCATCTACAGCCTGCAAGATTCTGCTTCTTAGGACTTTATAGAGCAAGTGTGATAACCAGGGAGTATAAGCATGTTACACAGCTTTTGTACAAGGGGACACCCTGTAGGAGCAGGTTGTGCTTCCCAAGCATGCTTGTGAATAAAGTCTCTGTTCCTCTAACTTATAGACTTGAGTGGTTTTAATCTTTTACCACAACAATTTGTTTGCTGCATATTAATAGGAATGCTGATTATAAGATTCCCGTCTCATTGCATGTCTGGCTGTATGGAGTAGGCGTGGTTTACATATTAAAAGGTTTTTATACTGTGACTATATGCACATATTCAAATCAACTGAGGTTGTCTATTATATATTAATTGGGTGGATTAGTGGAAGTTGTAACCAGTCACTTCATGCTGCATGAATTTTATTTGAGCATAGTGAAATAAAAATGGTGTTGCCATGGCAAAGGATGCCGAACATGTTGGTTGAAGGATTTTTCACTAATGAACTCATAGAAAAGACTATTATGGCGAACAAAATGTGTTTGAACATTTATATTCTGGAATGGAGCTTATTTCTGAATATACCAAGGCTTTGTCTGATATATTAAATATTTGCTTACTTGGGCCTGAAATTATAGGATGCTTGAGCAAGTCTGCAGTCGGAGTGATAACCTTTCTCATGTGCAGCTATGTTTATTCAGAATTCTTCACCTGGGACACAGGATCAGGCAATAACTGTAGTTTCCATAAAACATAATGTGCAGCATGGAACAGTCATGGTTAGGACTGCTGAATATAATAAGTCTAACATCTGAACTTCGAGCCGCACATGCTTCTGAGGAATTGAGCCATATTCTACGATTGGACAGAGTGAACTTTGGCAATTACAGATTTAGATTGTGGCACAACACATCACAGCAGGATGTCCGTCTTCATTTATCATTTTCTCTTGCAACAATTTTCTCCTATCTTCTTTCAAAGCTCCTGATCCCTTGTGAGGATATGATTCCATAGGTGGTGGGCACCATCCAGTATCCCACTTAAGTGGCTACTTCTTGTGTATAAACTTTGGGAGTGAATGCTTATAAACCATTTATTCATTGGGGGAAGGTGGTGAGGTCCACATGCCAAGGTTGGCATTGTTGCCAACTAATTTCCATACGGAAATGTTCACCTAAGGAAAAATGAGAATTGGGGGTGATTGTCCTCCCCTAAATTAGACAAAGTGAAAACAATTGAATTACCCCTACCAGTGTCCCAACACAGTCCAATGATCAACTCTGGGATCATCCTGATTGCTTGGCTTAACAAATCTCTGAACGAAACTCACTGAGGCATCAAAAAAGCAGACCTTCATAATAATAATAAGAAGAATCTTTATTATTGTTAAAAGTAGGATTACATTAAGACTGCAATGAAGTAACTGTGAAAATCCCCCAGTCGCCACACTCCAGCGCCTGTTCAGGGACACAGAGGGAGAACTGAGAATGTCCAATGTACCTAACAAACACGTCTTTCAAGACCTGTGGGAGGAAACCAGAACACCCGGAGGAAACCCACGCAGACACGAGGAGAACGTGCAGACTCCGCACAGACAGTGACCCAAGCAGGAATCGAACCTGGGACCCTCGAGCTGTGAAGCAACAGTGCTGACCACTGTGCTACCATGTCCCCCATCATATATGCATTTGATTAATTGTTTGCTACTAATCTGATTTTACTTCATCAAGTTGTTGGAGACACAGGAGAGTTTCTGATAAAGAACTAACTGCAGGTTAAGTATATTATGACACTCTACCTTGGAAGACTGTAACAACACCATCTATTTCATAATTCTGTTCTCATGCATGACATTCGCGAATATATTTTTTACTGTTTATGGACGACAGTGATATGAACTGAAACCCTTGTTGAACAATCTAAATTTCAGATTTTCAGTTCAAGAATAATGAAATGTGGCAAACTATTCTGTTTAAAGTACAGCAGGGAATATTTTAGAATATGTAATTGTCGATTCACTGCCTAGTTAAATCTGGGATGATTACAATACAGTGTCCTTTGATAGTCTACATTTTATGTCTTGCTATATCTTTCAAATAATGTCAGGCAGCATAGGAAGATATTACTCCGTATTAAGCAAGGGACTTTTTTTTACAATTGATGAAATGGATGACAATGGAAAATATTCTTTAGCCAGATTAAAAAACTACGCACACAAAGCAGAAAATTCGACCCCAAGATTTCCTGATTGGAAAGTTACCTTCCAAAACATGAACCTTTATCCTCTCAATCAGTCTCTCATTCATATGTCCACAGAGGTTTCATTACAGTGAAATTTGTATTTAAACACTTTAAAATGTGTTTTCATAGATACATTGTGATGACCTGTACGCAGCAAGTGACATGTTAGTAACATGGGAATTCTCCACAGCATGGCTACAGGCATGGCATGTAAGTGCTGCTAAAGATGGCTCAGTAAACTGTTTAAATTGTTCGTGGTATTTCATCATTCCTGCACAACAAAGCAATTTTACACGGTGTCAGGAGCTGGCCAAGACGGAACAAGGACTTTGGTGCATTGACTCGCTCATCTTCAGTAAGAACACCATCAAGGAATTCAAAGAAGAATGGCGGGTATACTACATTGCCAGTCTCTCCGATAAATTAAACAGAGTGCAACCATACATGCTCTTGAGTCATGGCCCAGAGGCTGTCAAAAAATATGAATCCTTCATCTTCCAAGAGAAGGAAGACCAAGAGGACTCTGAGATGCTATTGTAAAAAATGTCATTATGGACAGGGACGCTTTTAACACCATTAATCACTAAACTCAGTGAATCGGTACAATCATATGCCTCAACTTTGAAAATTCTGGTGAAAATTATTCGGCACTCTCACCAATGAACACTCACCATAAGAGGCCACATAACCGTATAATGTGTGGAATACACAATGATGCTCTGCGCAAGCAGTTGCTCCACGAAAAAAAACACACATTAGAATCCGCCTTTATCATTTGCATGCTGAATGGGCAGTCTGAGAGGAGCACGAAGGAATTAAGGAAAGAAATTAAAGTTACGGTAGTCGAACTGCAGCAGCCAGAACCCACAAAAAAGAAGCAAGTACTTCGCATTTAATAAGTGTTGTAATAACTGTGGTAAGTGGAATCACTTTGCCAAATGTTGCAGGTTAAAGCCACAGCAACTTGCCACTACCACAAGTCACGTTGCTGCCGGCTACCCTTCCAAAGTTCGGGACATGAGCAAAGTGAATGAGCTGGAGGTAAATCAAAACAAGCAGAGTATCAAACCCCTTAAACCATTCCACTGCGAGTGTGGGTCTTATCACTGGAAAAGGTGAAATGTCCACAACGTTAAACATTGCTCACAGCAATGCCAAATCAAAGTCAACATGGGCAAAAATAAATGTTTTGTCAAAGCCGCTTCTGTCAGAACTCAAGTCACGAGATTCCACCAATAAAGAAAATCTTGCTGCATATGGTGGACAAACCGTACGCACAGAAGGCATGGTCATCCTGCACTGCGCACAGGTCAAGTTTCAACTCCACGTAGTCAATAAGGAGGTCAAACCGCTGCTGGGTCTCCAGGACGGCATTGCACTGGGGATAATCCACCTTACGTTGGATGTACACACCCTGCAGCAGCAGAACCCCAGAGGTTGTGGAGCACAACAGCATATTTGGCTCTGATATTATTGGGAAGCTGCCCAGTACATGTCACATGAGGCTGGAAGACTCAGCAACATCTGCTGTCTGTGTCTCAAGGGTAGAATAGAATCTCTACAGTGCAGAAGGAGGTTATTCGGCCCATCCAGTCTGCACCGGCCCTTGGAAAGAGTACCCTACTTAAGCCCATGCCTCCATCCTATCCCTGTATCCCAGTAACCCTACCTAACCTTTTTTGGACATGAAACGGCAATTTATCATGGCTAATCTGCCTAACCTGCAGCTCTGGACTGTGGAAGGAAACCGAAGCACCCGGAGGAAACCCACACAGACACGGGGAGAAAGTGCAAACTCCATATAGACAGTCACCTGAGTATGGAATTGAACCCAGGTACCTGGAGCTGTGAGGCAGCTGTGCAAATCTCTGTGCCACTGTGCCACCCTAAGAGTACCCCTTGCCATGAAACAGAAGCTAGCCAACAAATTGGACCGAATGACAAGACTGGGAGTCACAGCCCGCTTGGACAGAGTGGGTTTGTGCGATGGGAGCTAAATAAAGATGACACAGTCAAGATCTGCATCGACACAGTTCACGTAAATAAAGCACTCCGAGACACCAGCGTCCTATGAAGATGGTTGAACAGGTCATAGTCAAAATGCCCTATTCTAAGGTTTTCAGCATCCTGGATGTTAAGTGTGGATTTTGGCAAATCCCGCATGATGAAGAATCTTTGAAGCTCGTTATGTTCATGTCTCCGGTGGGCAGATACCGGTTCCTCAACATGCTTTATAGGAACTTCATTGGCAGTGAGGTCTTCCAATGGTCCATGGAACAGCTCCCTGCAAGGCAACCTTGTGAAATAATCTACCCACCTCTGAGTATACAGGTCGTGAGGGGGGCATGGTCTTGTGACAATTCAAGTATTGTTGTCACGCAGAATTGAGGAAGTCAATGCTGCCCTACTTGCGGATCATATATGAAGGCAGCTCCATGACATCATTATGAAAGGATAGCATGTGATGTCAAAGGAGTTTCCCCACAAAGTCAGCACTTTTTACACCTGAGTAAGGAGTTAACTGTGCAAGACAGGCAATACTGTGGTCAGAAGTTTGCCATCTCCAGCTCTCTGCAGAAGTACTACATCCAACAACTCCATCAAGAACACTCAGGGTGGAAGCAAAAAAGTGTAGGTTAAAGGAAACCATGTACTGGCCCTTAATAATGGTAACATCAAGAAGGATGCGACTCAAGACTCATCAAACCAAGGGAACCACTGATTGTCCCTCAGGTCCCAGACCTTCCATGGTCACTCATCAGGTTAAATATATTTAAGCGGAATGTGAGAAAGTATGTGGGCCTTGTTGATTTATTCTCAGGCTGGTATGAAGTTGATTGCTTGCCCGACATAAAGAGCACTACAGTAATTGAAAAGCTGAAGAGATACTTTGCTGCATTCCAAAATGGCAATGACGGACCACACCCAGCAGTTTGTCTCCAGCGAGCTCAAACACTTTGCATACACATGGGACTTTGACCACATCACAAGTGCCCTCCCTCTATCCACAGTTGAATGGTTTGGTGTAGCATGCATTACACTCAGTAAAGCACCACCTCGGAAAATGCCTCGATGACAACTGATGCACTATCAATTACAACGAGACGAGAGTAGAGAGTAATCAAGGCTTTATTACACAGAGATGTTTTGCCTCCTACAGCGTCTGCCGAAATGGCTGCAGTTCGGAGAGCACACACATTTATACTCCGCCTACTGGGCAGAGCCAGCAGGCAGGGGTCTACCCCCGTACCTGTAGTACAGGGGTCTTACCGTAATACTGTATGCAGTGCAGTACATACAATATAATACAACAGTGGTGACTACCACAACAACTCAGAACTATGAGTCACACTACTCAGTCTGCATAATTTGCCAATAGAGGTTCTGCACTCGTCAAAAGAGAAAATGCGCTTTTGATGCACCAAAACCATGATCCCTGTCGCCAAAGCCCTTCTTCAACCCAAAGGGGAATTTAATGTGAAGGGAGTCCTCATGAAATGGTGACAAAAAGGGAAAACATACTATGACCTTAACGCCTGCAGACTCTGCATTCTGGAGCTCTGCCAGACAGCCAGGATGCAAAACACATACAGCAAATACACATTGGCAGTGGTCCACAACTATGCCCCCATCCCTCAATCAAACAGTTATGTGGTCACCTCAGATGTTGCCCTGTATGTCAGGGACCAGCATCAACTGTTACAGGTACCCGAACCAGATCCGTCAACTGCCACAGATTTTGACACACTAAGTCCACAATCTGTGTCCTCTGCACCGATGGAAATAGAGGCCCCTCTTGCCATCAATGCAGCAAGCCCTGCAGCCACTGTGCATGCCCCGGACACACCTGATGTCATCTGCCACGTGGATAGTAAGCAGGGTGCCTCCGAAGCACAGCTCATTCGGATAATTTCATGCACAGGGTGGCTGAGCAGACCAAATCCCAAACTCATGGGCCAGGATTCTCCGACCCCGCCCCAACGCCGGCTCGCCGATTCTCTGGAGCCGATTGCCTGGCGCCCGCGGGATTGCCCGCTGTGCCAGTCGGGGGGGGGGGCGTTAAAAACGGCCCCCCCACCCGGCGATTCTCCAGGCCTCGACGGGCCAAGTGCCCGCCGAGTCCGCCGAGTTCGGCCGAGTCTCGCCGGCGTGGGTTACGTATGGTCCCACCCGGTGGGACCTCGGAGCCATCCTGGTGGGGGGGGGTGAGGGGAACCGACCCCAGGGGGGGCCTCCGTGGGGGCCTATGTTCCTCCGCACCAGGCCCCTGCAGGGCACCGCTATATTGCCCGGGGGCCGGCGCAGAGACGGGAACCCACGCGCACGTGCAGACTTGCGCCGGCTGTGGCATGCATGCGCGGACTCGCGCCGGCCGTGGCGTGCCGGCTTTCAGGAGCCGCAGCTGAGGACACTACTCCGGCTCTGTACTAGCCCCCAGGAAGGGGTGAATACCTGCCACTTGAGGCCCGTTGACGCCGGAGAGGCTCGCGCCGCTTTTCACGACGGCGAAGGAACTTGGTCGCGGGATTGGAGAATCCCGGCCAGGGACTACGTATTGACTTAATGTATATATTGGCCAATGTTTAAGAAGGAGCTGGGAGGAGCATGTTTGGGCTTTGCGCCAAGCTTTGTGGCCCAAGCTCATGCACTGTGCATAATATTTAATATTCTGTTGCTTCCGTCCAATGTTATTTGCATCTGATTGTCCAAACTATAATGGGGAAGATATGTGTTTATTTATATACTGTTAAGGCCTGTACACAGGCCTGGTGCATAAGAGCTGCTAAAGATCTCTCAGTTAACAAGGGCTTCCCCACCCACTCACATAACTGGTTGCCAATTAAGTGTCAGTCACTTAAATCTACCTTGATCTAAAAGCAGGTGGGGGAGGGGAGTCAATTCAGGACAATTTAAAAAGAGCAACTTGTAATCTCACTCCCAGTGAGTTCTCCCAGTGAGCCAGAGAAGACACAGCCAGAGTGAGACAGAACCAAGAGTGAGTTGGGGAATTTGAATCTCGGTGGGAATTGAATCAAATCAGTAAGGCAGTTCCTTTTAAATTTCAGGAGTTTAAATTAATTTAAATTAAGCTAGAATTGTGCAGTGTGGGTTAACAAGGGCTGCCCCACCCACTCACATAACTGGTTGGCAGTTAAGTGTCAGTCACTTAAATCTACCTTGATCTAAAAGCAGGTGGGGGAGGGGAGTCAATTCAGGCCAATTTAAAAAGAGCAACTTGTAAACTCACTCCCAGTGAGTTCTCCCAGTGAGCCAGAGAAGACACAGCCAGAGTGAGACAGAACCAAGAGTGAGTTTGGTAATTTGAATCTAAGTGGGAATTGGAAGCTCGGTGGGCTGGAAGTGCTTTTTATCCCTGGTAAGTAACTGGTAAGTAGTGTTTCTGTTTTCTTTTTCTTTTCATTGGTATATTTATTTATTTGTTTCTTCGTTGTTTATTTATTTATTTAATTTGGGGGGGGAAATTGTGATTGTTGAAGTTAACCGAAGGTATAAGACATGGCAGGAGATCTCAGACCCGTGTCATGCTCTTCGTGTGTGATGTGGGAGCTCAGGGATATGTCCACTGTCCATGGCTCCTTCACGTGCAAGACGTGTGTCCAGTTGCAGCTCCTGTTAGACCGCTTGACGGAGCTCCGTCTGGAACTGCGGATGGACTCACTTTGGAGCATCCGCGATGCTGAGGATGTCGTGGATAGCACGTTTAGCGAGTTGGTTACACCGCAGGTGAAAGGTACTGAGGGAGATAGAAAATGGGTGACCAAAAGACAGAGCAAGAGTAGGAAGGTAGTGCAGGTGTCCTCTGTGGTCATCTCCCTGCAAAACAGATATACCGCTTTGGATACTGTTGAGGGAGATGGCTCACCAGGGGAAGGCAGCAGCAGCCAGGTTCATGGCACCGTGGCTGGCTCTGCTGCGCAGCTGGGCAGGAAGAAGAATGGCAGGGCTATAGTGATAGGGAACTCAATTGTAAGGGGAATAGACAGGCGGTTCTGCGGACGCAATCGAGACTCCAGGATGGTATGTTGCCTCCCTGGTGCAAGGGTCAAGGATATCTCGGAGCAGCTGCAGGACATTCTGGGGGGGGAGGGTGAACAGCCAGCTGTCGTGGTGCACATAGGCACCAACGATATAGGTAAAAAACAGGATGAGGTCCTACAAGCTGAATTCAGGAAGTTGGGAGTTAAACTAAAAAGTAGGACCTCAAAGGTAGTAATCTCAGGATTGCTACCAGTGCCACGAGCTAGTCAGAGTAGGAATGTCAGGATAGATAGGATGAATGCGTGGCTCGAGAGATGGTGCAAGAGGGAGGGATTCAAATTCCTGGGGCATTGGAACCGGTTCTGTGGGAGATGGGACCAGTACAAACCGGACGGTCTGCACCTGGGCAGGACTGGAACCGATATCCTGGGGGGGGGGGGGGGGGGGGGTTTGCTAGAGCTGTTGGGAAGAGTTTAAACTAATGTGGCAGGGGGATGGGAACCGATGCAGGAAGTTGGAAGGTAGTAAAACAGGGACAGAAACAAAAGGCAGTAAGGGGGAAAGTGTAAGGCAGAGAAGCCACAGTCAAAAATCAAAAAGGGCGACAGTACAAGGTACAGTGACTGAGGGACGCTCAGTGAATAGGACCAGGAATAAAACGGGAATTAAAAACATTAATGGAAAGCGACGCGGAAGGTTGTTAGATGAAGATATGGGTTCAACGACAAGGAAAATTAGGAGAAAGGTTAAGAGGAAATATAACTGAGGAGAGGTTACTGATCGAGGTGTTAAGATTCAGAACAGAGGTAAAAAAGCCAACATAAGTGTACTTTACCTGAATGCTCATAGTATTCGGAATAAGGTAAATGAGTTGATGGCGCAAATCATCATGAATGAGTTTGATTTAGTGGCCATTACTGAAACATGGTTAAAGGATGGTCACGACTGGGAGTTAAATATCCGAGGGTATCAAACTATTTGGAAGGACAGAGTGGATGGTAAGGGAGGTGGTGTAGCTCTGTTATTTAAGGATGACATCCGGGCAACAGTAAGGGATGACATCGGTGCGATGGAGGATAAGGTTGAATCCATTTGGGTGGAAATCAGGACTAGTAAGGCGAAAAAGTCACTGATAGGAGTAGTCTGTAGGCCACCAAATAGTAACATTATGGTGGGGCAGGCAATAAACAAAGAAATAACTGATGCATGTAGAAATGGTACAGCAGTTATCATGGGGGATTTTAATCTACATGTCGATTGGTTTAACCAGGTTGGTCAAGGCAGCCTTGAGGAGGAGTTTATAGAATGTATCCGCGATAGTTTCCTACAACAGTATGTAATGGAACCTACGAGGGAACAAGCGGTCCTAGATCTGGTCCTGTGTAATGAGACAGGATTGATTAATGATCTCAAAGTTAGGGATCCTCTCGGAAGGAGCGATCTCAATATGATGGAATTTAAAATACAGATGGAGGGTGAGAAGGTAAAATCAAGCACCAGTGTTTTGTGCTTAAACAAAGGAGATTACAATGGGATGAGAGAAGAACTAGCTAAGGTAGACTGGCAGCAAAGACTTTATGATGAAACAGTTGAGGAACTGTGGAGAACCTTCCAAGCGAATTTTCACAGTGCTCAGCAAAGGTTTATACCAACAAAAAGGAAGGACGGTAGAAAGAGGGAAAATCGACCGTGGATATCTAAGGAAATAAGGGAGAGTATCAAATTGAAGGAAAAAGCATACAAAGTAGCAAAGATTAGTGGGAGACTAGAGGACTGGGAAAACTTTAGGGGGCAACAGAAAGCTACTAAAAAAGCTATAAAGAAGAGTAAGATAGATTATGAGAATAAACTTGCTCAGAATATAAAAACAGAGAGTAAATGTTTCTACAAATATATAAAACAAAAAAGAGTGGATAAGGTAAATATTGGTCCTTTAAAGGATGAGAAGGGCGATTTAATAATCGGAGATGAGAAAATGGCTGAGGAACTGAACAGATTTTTTGGGTCGGTCTTCACAGTGGAAGACACAAATAACATGACAGTGACTGATGGAAATGAGGCTATGACAGGTGAGGACAGAAAGAGGATTGTTATCATGAAGGAGGTAGTGATGGGCAAGCTAATGGGGCTAAAGGTAGACAAGTCTCCTAGCCCTGATGGAATGCATCCCAGAGTGCTAAAAGAGATGGCTAGGGAAATTGCAAATGCACTAGTGATAATTTACCAAAATTCACTAGACTCTGTGGTGGTCCCGGCGGATTGGAAATTAGCAAACGTGACATCACTGTTTAAAAAAGGAGGTAGGCAGAAACCGGGTAATTATAGGCCAGTGAGCATAACTTCGGTAGTAGGGCAGATGCTGGAATCTATCATCAAGGAAGAAATAGCGAGGCATCTGGATGGAAATTGTCCCATTGGGCAGACGCAGCATGGGTTCATAAAGGGCAGGTCGTGCCTAACTAATTTCGTGGAATTTTCTGAGGACAATACCAGTGCGGTAGATAACTGGGAGCCAATGGATGTGGTTCTGGATTTCCAGAAAGCCTTTGACAAGGTACCACACAAAAGGTTGCTGCATAAGATAAAGATGCATGGAAAGTAGTAGCATGGATAGAGGATTGGTTAATTAATAGAAAGCAAAGGGTGGGGATTAATTGGTGTTTCTCTGGTTGGCAATCAGTAGCTAGTGGTGTCCCTCGGGGATCAGTGTTGGGCCCATAACTGTTCACAATTTACAGAGATGATTTGGATTTGGGGACCAAGGGCAATGTGTCCAAGTTTGCAGATGACACTAAGATAAGTGGTAAAGCAAAAAGTGCAGAGGATACTGGAAGTCTGCAGAGGGATTTGGATAGGCTAAGTGAATGGGCTAGGGTCTGGCAGATGGAATACAATGGTGACAAATGTGAGGTTATCCATTATGGTAGGAATAACAGCAAAAGGGATTATTATTTAAATGAAAAATATTAAAAAATGCTGCTGTGCAGAGAGACCTGGGTGCGCTACTGCATGAGTCGCAAAAAGTTGGTTTACAGGTGCAACAGGTGATTAAGAAGGCAAATAGAATTTTGTCCTTCATTGCGAGAGGGATGGAGTTTAAGACTAGGGAGGTTATGCTGCAATTGTATAAGGTGTTAGTGAGGCTACACCTGGAGTATTGTGTTCAGTTTTGGTCTCCTTACTTGAGAAAGGATGTACTGGCACTGGAGGGTGTGCAGAGGAGATTCACTAGGTTAATCCCAGAGCTGAAGGGGTTGGATTACGAGGAGAGGTTGTGTAGACTGGGACTGTACTCGTTGGAATTTAGAAGGATGAGGGGGGATCTTATAGAAACATATAAAATTATGAAGAGAATAGATAGGATAGATGCGGCCAGGTTGTTTCCACTGGCGGGTGAAAGCAGAACTAGGGGGCATAGCCTCAAAATAAGGGGAAGTAGATTTAGGACTGAGTTTAGGAGGAACTTCTTCACCCAAAGGGTTGTGAATCTATGGAATTCCTTGCCCAGTGAAGCAGTAGAGGCTCCTTCATTAAATGTTTTTCAGATAAAGATAGATAGTTTTTTGAAGAATAAAGGGATTAAAGGTTATGGTGTTCGGGCCGGAAAGTGGAGCTGAGTCCACAAAAGATCAGCCATGATCTCATTGAATGGTGGAGCAGGCTCGAGGGGCCAGATGGCCTACTCCTGCTTCTAGTTCTTATGTTCTTCTAAATTGTTTGATCTGTTCATTCTTTGTCATCATTTCTATACAACCCTGCAACTTTACATTCACAATTTCAGATAAAGCAACTTTTATTCATTCTGTTCAGTCGATTGTGCAAATGAAATACTGCTGTGAAAGATTCATTCTACCTCATTTTTAAAAAAAACAGCCCTATTACATATAACAGGATCCAACTGTTTCAAATTATAACTTCACTGAGTGTGATGAATGATATCTGTATACATATGTACCTTTAATGCGTAGGCCCTTTAAGACTGGGTTTGGAACCCTGGGGGACTCCGCCTCTGGCTCCTCCCCCTGGAAGCTGTATATAAGGTTATGTTCAGTAGGCAGAGTGCAGTCAGCATACTTTTCGGCAGCTGTCTGGTTTTCTGGTTATTAAAGCCTTTGGATATTCAAACTCCTCTCCTGAGTCGTAATTGAGGGTATCTCAATTTAATAACCAGACTACACCATGATGGACAGCGGTCTAAAGCCGGAGAAGCTCAATTTGGACGCTCGGTCGCCGGAAGCCACTGAAATTTTTAAATACTGGCTCCGGTGTTTTGAGGCCTATCTGAATTCCTCAGAGACTGAAGTTGACGGACCTCGCAAGCTGAGCTTACTACATGCCCGGGTGGGCCACCGACTATCCTCCGTGATCGAGAAAGCTACGACATACGACACGGCGGTCAAAGACCTACAGAAACGCTTCGTAAAGCCGATAAAAGAGGTACACGCCAGACATTTGCTCTCGACCTGCAGCAAGCCTTCTGGGGAAATGCTAGATGAATACTTAGAGAGACTCACCGTGCTTGCCAGGAACTGCGACCATAAAGAGGTGACGGCAGAAGTCCACATGGACTTACACATTCGTGATGCTTTCGTGTGCGGTATCCGATCCACGTACATCCGGCAGCGGCTCCCAGAAGACGGAGCGAAGGACCTCTAAGGCACGGTAACGCTCGCCTCTTCCCTGGAAGCAGCCCACCATAATCTCCGCACGCACTCCGTAATGTGTTGGGTGTTCTGGATCACAGACAGGTCACTAACACTGGAAGTGGTGTAACTCTATCTTATTATAAGGTTAACTATATTAACATACTTGAACTGTGGGTAAATGCAACACCAGCTTTAACTGTTGACCCTTGCCTAGTCCTAACCAGGTGATGCACTCAGCACATGGTGAATGTCTGTGTTGCAGGCTGTGAGCTCTGTGCTCCGAGCTGGCTGCTACTGGAATGAGCGGGAACTCTCCTGTCACCTGTCTTTATAGTGCGTGTGCTCTCACTGGTGATTGGCTGCGGTGTTGTGTATGCTGATTGGTCCCACTGCATGTCCATCAGTGTGTGTGTATGTGTCTGCACCATAATATATTGGCGTATATTATGACATCCCACCTTTCATATAAAGAACATGTGCCTGCGTGACAATAAATATCGTGTAGTGAACGCACCTGACTATGTGTGTGCGTGTTATTTACATGACTATGTACATGAGGCTAATCTATTTACACGGGAAGGTGCCTGGTGCAGAGCAATAGGGTGTCACACCAACAACGAAATGAACATTATATACAAACTACTGGAACGATGAAACAGGATAACAGAACAGATCAAAGAGTCCAACATCGTAAAACTCATAAGTCCAGTCTCTGAGGTGGGCGACGAATTCTGGTTGACCGCCTCAAGGGTGGGTCAGGAGCCACCGGCTGAGGAACGGGCTGGGCAATGGCAGAGTGAGGAGGATGCAGAGTATTCGGAATCTCCACATAGTCCAGGTTGGGGACAACAGGAGGGCGTGACACCGGTGGAGGATCACGTAGCGAGCGTGGAACGAGACAAAGGGCACGCAGATTGAGGCGGCGAATGGAACCATCTGGCAGACGAACCAGGAACGAGCGGGGAGACACCTGCCGAAGAACCACAGCAGTTGCAGACCAGCCACCCTCCGGAAGATGGATGCGGACATTGTCATCCGGCGCCAGAGCAGGGAGATCAGTCGCCCGAGCGTCATGTGTCACCTTGTGTTGTGCACGAGACTGTTGCATCCGCTGAAGGACCGGAACGTGGTCGAGGTCTGGGACGTGAATGGACGGCACCGTCGCCCTGAGGGTGCGACCCATGAGCAACTGGGCTGGCGACAGGCCCGTGGAGAGTGGGGCCAAATGATAGGCCAGCAAGGCGAGGTAGAAGTCGGATCCTGCATCAGCAGCCTTGCAGAGGAGCCGTTTGACAATGTGGACGCCCTTTTCCGCTTTGCCATTGGATTGGGGGTGCAGGGGACTGGATGTCACATGCACAAATTAGTACCTGCTGGCAAAGTTGGACCATTCCTGGCTCGCGAAGCAGGGGCCATTGTCCGACATTACAGTGAGTGGAATGCCGTGACGAACAAAGGTCTCCTTGCAGGCACGGATGACTGCCGATGATGTGATGTCATGCAGGCATACGACCTCCGAGTAGTTCGAAAAATAGTCTACAATCAGAACATAGTCTCTGCTGAGCGCATGGAACAGGTCAACGCCTACCTTAGACCAAAGGGACGTGACCAACTCATGTGGCTGTAGGGTCTCACGTGGTTGGTTCGGCTGGAACCGCTGACAGGTAGGGCAGTTGAGCACTGTGTTGGCGATGTCCTCATTGATGCTGGGCCAGTACACAGCCTCTCGGGCCCTCTGTCGGCACTTCCCCACGCCAAGGTGGCCCTCGTGTAGCTGTTCCAAAACGAGCTGGCGCATGCTGTGCGGGATCACGATGCTGTCCAGCTTCAGGAGGACACCATCGACTACTGCCAGATCGTCTCTGATATTGTAGAACTGCGGGAATTGGCCCTTGAGCCACCCGTCCGTCATGTGGCGCAGGATACGCTGTAGTAGAGGGTCAGCCGCAGTCTCGGGGCGAATGTGGATAAGGCGTCATCCGTGGCCGGCAGATTGGAGGCCGTGAAGGCCACATGGGCGTCAACGTGGAAGACGAACCCCTCTGGGTCACACGGGGTGTTGACTGCCCTGGACAGAGCATCGGCTATGATCAGGTCCTTGCCCGGGGTGTATAGGAGCTGGAAATCGTACCGCCGGAGTTTAAGCAGAATGCGCTGGAGGCGAGGGGTCATATCATTCAGGTCTTTTTGTATAATGTTGACCAGCGGGCAATGGTCGGTCTCGACAGTGAATTGGGGGCGGCCATACACGTAATCATGAAATTTGTCGATGCCAGTCAACAGGCCCAGGTACTCCTTTTCGATCTGCGCGTAGCTCTGTTCCGTGGGGGTCATGGCACGTGACGCATATGCAACGGGGACCCATGATGACGCCTCATCGCATTGCAGGAGCACCGCCCCAATGCCGGATTGGCTGGCATCCGTTGAAATTTTTGTTTCCTTCGTGGGATCAAAAAATGCCAATACCGGGGCCGTGGTAAGCTTGGTCTTAAGCTCCTCCCATTTGCGCTCATGGGCGGGAAGCCATTGGAAGTCTGTCGTCTTCCTGACCAGGTTCCGGAGAGCTGTGGTATGGGAGGCGAGGTTGGGGATGAACTTCCCCAGGAAGTTGACCATGCCCAAAAATCGGAGGACCGCCTTCCTATCCGCTGGCTTCTGCATGGCCATGGTGGCTGCCACCTTGTCCGCATCCGGCCGCACACCCAACCGGGAGATGTGGTCCCCGAGGAACTTGAGTTCCGTCTGGCCGAAGGAACATTTGGCTCAGTTGAGGCGAAGGCCTTGGTCCCGTATTCGTTTGAAAACGCGCTGGAGGCGACTGATATGCTCCTGCATATGGACCAAATGATGATGTCGTCAACATAGACGCGCACACCCTCAATGCCCTCCATCATTTGCTCCATGATCCGGTGCAATACTTCTGATGCCGATATAATCCCAAATGGCATCCTGTTGTAGCAGTATCTGCCAAACGGGGTATTAAAGGTACACAGCTTTCTGCTGGACCTGTCTAGTTGAATTTGACAGAATCCTTTCGAGGCGTCAAGCTTGGTGGAGATATTGGCCTGAGCCATCTCGCACGTGATCTCCTGGAACTGACCCATGGAACACCATAGAACTGACCCAGTTGGTTGGTTCCGTCACTCTGGAGAGCACTCCTTGGTCCTGGAGGTCCTGCAGCTGCTGCTTGAGGCGGTCCTTGAGGGGTGCTGGGACTCTGCGAGGTGCATGAATCACAGACGTGGCGTCTTGTTTGAGCAGGATTTTGTAAGTGTATGGAAGCGTGCCCATGCCTTCTAAAACGTTGCGGTGCTGGTCGATGATGGCATTGAGTGCGCCCTGAATTCCGCATCCTGGAAGGCAGACGTGTCCTCTGGAGAGAGAGAGTGTACTCGTTGAACGAGTTTTAGGAGTTTGCACGCCTGTGCGCCTAGCAGAGAGTCCTTCGAGGAGCCCACGATCTCGAAGGGAAGGATGGCTTTTTGCGAGTTGTGCGGCACTTCGAGTTGGCATGAACTGGAAGCAGGAATGATGTTGCCATTGTAGTCCATTAGTTGGCAGGTCGCGGAAGAATGGTTGGTTTAACCCCAAGGGTCTGAAAGTCTGACCACACTAGGGGATTAGCGGAAGCACCAGTGTCCAGGCAGAATCGTATCTGAGATCGGTTGACTGTCAGGGTGGCACACCACTCGTCGCCTGGATCAATGCTGTGCACCGGCAGCGGCTGGTGGCTTTGATTCGGGGAAAGCCTGTTCTTTGTTATAACAGCGACTCGAAAAGGCTCCCTCGGGTCCTCGGTGTCACTGATCTGCGGGAAGTCGGAATCGGAGTCGGTGAACGTGGGTTGAATTGCCCGAACGTTCCTGCGAGGCTGGCTGCAGCGATGCGAATTGGCAGGCTGAGCTGCTCGACAGCAGGCACCATAGTGGCCAAGTCTACCACATCGTAGGCATTGTCGCGATTTTGCAGGACATTGCCGCTTTAAATGGGCGGAGCCACAGTTGCCGCACGTCGTGACGTCAGTACGCTCGTTGCGCCACCGCGCATGCACGGGTGCGGTCCAGTGTGGTGCGCGCCTGCGCATCACGTTCCTCCACCGTCCCCTCATTTGGCGCGTCCAAGCGCGGGAGGCCGCGAAAAGCGCGTAAAATGGCCGCCCTCATCCAGGCTGCAGCCTTGGAGGTGTTCACTTGTTTGGACCCGTTCCGCCTCATGGGGACCTTGCCGCTCTGTTTCAGCGGCCTATATGTGGGAGTACCGGCTGTTGGCATTTTCATGCAGGACACAGGTCTCGATGGCAGTCGCTGGGGTGAGTTGCTTAATTTTGAGGAGCTGCTGATGCAGGGCGTCCGACAGAACACCAAATAGGATCTGGTCGCATATCATGGAGTCGGAGGTGGGCCCGTAGCCGCAGGACTGCATAAGGATGCGGAGGTGTGTTAAAAAGGATTGGAAAGGCTCGTCCTTACCCTGCAAGCGCCGCTGGAACAGGTATCTTCCGAAGCTTTGATTGACCTCGATGCTGAAGTGGGTATCGAATTTGAGGAAAACTGTCTTGTACTTTGTCTTGTCCTCGTCGTCTGCGAATGTGAGGGAGTTGAAGATGTGGATGGCGTGTTGCCCAGCCATGGAGAGGAGCAGAGCAATCTTCCTGGTGTCCGAGCCGTTCTCCCTGTCTGTGGCTTCGAGGAAGAGCTGAAAGCGCTGTTTAAAAATCTTCCAATTGACCCCGAGATTACCGGCGATGTGGAGCGGCGGCGGCGGGTTGATGTTCTCCATACTTCAGGATGCCGAAATGCTGATTAGTTGCAGGAGGGTGTCAGAAGTGCTAGTATGCAACCACTCCTTGTACCATGATGTGTTGGGTGTTCTGGATCACAAACAGGTCACCAACACTGGAAGTGGTGCAACTCTATTTTATTATAAGGTTAACTATATTAACATACTTGAACTGTGGGTAAATGCAATACCAGCTTTAACTGTTGACCCTTGCCTAGTCCTAACCAGGTGATGCACTCAGCACATGATGAATGTCTGTGTGGCAGGCTGTGAGCTCTGTGCTCCGAGCTGGCTGCTACTAGAATGAGCGGGAACTCTCCTGTCGCCTGTCTTTATAGTGCGTGTGCTCTCACTGGTGATTGGCTGCGGTGTTGTCTATGCTGATTGGTCCCACTGCATGTCCATCAGTGTGTGTGTGTGTGTCTACACCATTACATACTGGTGTATATTATGACACTCCGCGGACCTTGCAAACCCCTCGTGATCCCCTCCAAACTCGGCCACGCTTCAGGCCTGCACCATGTGGCGACCCGCTCACACCGGGGGCCCCCAATGCTATTTCTGTGGGCAAGGCCAGCACTCACACCAGCGTTGCCCAGCCCACTCCGCTATCTGCGGCGAATGCGGAAAGAAGAGGCACTTCGCGAAGGTCTGCCTGGCTGGGCCCAAAGGCCAGAAACAAAAGTCTCATCGGGCCCAGAAATCGAACTCCTGGGACCACAGGCCCCGCAACGTGGCCGCGCGGTGGCCGGACACGCCTACTTCCGACACGTCATCGGCCTCGTGCGAATCATGGGGGTGGCCATCTTGGTGGCGGCCATCTTCAAAACTTTAAACGTGCGACCGACGGCGGCGGCCATTTTGCGTCGGATTCAACCGAGGACTCTGACTGCCCGCAACTAGAGGGCGATCACGCTCGATCAATCTCAGCTGAAGCACCTGCGAAACTCAATGATACAGGTTCAAATCAATGGCCGCGGCATCCCCTGCCTTTTTGACTCCAGGAGCACGGAGAGTTTTATCCATCCAGACACTGTAAGACTCTGCCCCCTGCGCACCTACCCGCCTCCCAAACTGTCGTCCTCGCATCTGGGTCTCATTCGGTCCAAATCACGGGGTATTGTGTCGCGAACCTCGCTCTCCAAGGCGCCAAATACGCCCATTTTAAATTTTATGTCCTCGCTCAGCTCTGTGCCCCCCTGCTGCTCGGTCTGGACTTTCAGTGCAGCCACCGAAGCCTGACCCTGAAGTTTGGCAAACCCTTGCCCCCGCTCACGGTATGTTGCCAGGCGACACTCAAAGTTGCACCACCCCCCTCTTCGCAAACCTCACCCCCGACTGTAAGCCCGTTGCCACCAGGAGTCGGCGGTACAATGCCCAAGACATGACTTTCATCAAGTCAGAGTTCAGCGGCTACTAAAAGAAGGCGTCATAAAGGCTAGCAACAGCTCTTGGAGGGCACAAGTACTGGTAGTCCGCTCCGGAGAAAAACAACGTATGGTGGTGGACTATAGCCAGACCATAAACCGCTTTACGCAACTCGATGCGTACCCGCATAGCAGAAATGGTGAACCAAATCGCCCAGTATCGAGTATTCTCCATGGTCGACCTAAAATCGGCCTATCATCAACTCCCTATCCGCCCAGAGGACGGTCCCTATACAGCCTTCGAAGCAGCCGGTCGGCTCTTCCACTTCCTCAGGGTCCCTTTCGGTGTCACAAACGGAGTCTCCGTTTTCCAAAGGGAAATGGATCAAATGGTGGACCAGTACGGTTTACGTGCTACATACCTGTACTTGGACAACATCACCATCTGCGGCCATGACCAGCAGGACCATGGCAAAAACCTGAGGACGTTCCTCCAGACCGCCCGGGCCCTCAATCTGACATACAATAAAGAGAAATGCGTGTTCAACACAACCCGGCTAGCCATCCTAGGCTACGTCGGGAAAAATGGGGTCCTAGGGCCAGAGCCTCAAGGCACTCAAACGGTGCCTGGGGCTCTTTTCCTATTATGCCCAGTGGGTCCCCAGATATGCGGACAAAGCCCGTTCACTCATTGAGACCACGGTTTTTCCCATAACGGCTGAGGCTCAGTCGGCCTTCAGTCGTATCAAGGCCAATACCATCAAGGCCGCCATGCACGCGGTGGACGAAACCATTCCCTTCCAGGTAGAAAGCGATGCATCAGACGTCGCCCTGGCTGCTACCCTCAACCAGGCGGGCAGACCAAACCCTCACTGTCTCGGAAATTCGACACTCTGCAGTCGTGAACGAGGCACAAGCCATAGTGGAGACTGTGCGGCACTGAAGGCACTACCTAGCCGGTAGGAGGTTCGCCCTTGTCACCGACCAACGGTCGGTCTCCTTTATGTTCGATAACGCACAACAGGGCAAAATAAAGAATGATAAAATTCTGAGGTGGAGGATCGAACTCTCCACCTACACGTACGATATTACATATCGTCCGGGGAAGCTCAACGAGTCCCCAGATGCCCGATCCCGCGGCACGTGCGCCAACGCACAGAAAGACCGTCTGCGGGTCATCCACGATGACGTCTGCCACCCGGGGGTCACCTGGCTTGCCCATTTCATCAAGTCCCGCAACCAACCTTACTCCACCGAGGAGGTCAAGGCCATGACCAAGGCTTGCCAGATCTGTGCGGAGTGCAAACTGCACTTCTATCGACCAGACAAGGCTCGCCTGGTAAAGGCCTCTGGGCCCTTTGAGTGACTAAGTGTGGACTTCAAAGGGCCCCTCCCGTCCACCAACTGGAACAGTTATTTTCTCAATGTCATTGATGAATTCTCCCACTTCCCCTTCGCTGTCCCCTGCCCCGACATGACCTCGGCCTCCGTAATCAAGGCACTGCACAGCATCTTCACCCTGTTTGGTTTCCCCGCTTATATCCACAGCGACCAGGGTACATCGTTCATGAGCAATGAGCTTCGTCAATATCTGCTCATCAAGGGCATCGCCTCGAGCAGAACGACCAGCTATAACCCGCGGGGAAACGGGCAGGTGGAGAGGGAGAACGCAACAGTTTGGAAGGCTGTTCTTCTAGCCCTACGGTCAAGAAGTCTCCCAATCGCCCACTGGCAGGAGGTCCTACCCGATGCCCTACACTCCATTAGGTCGCTCCTCTGTACGACCACGAACGAGACCCCTCACAACCGTTTGTTTGTCTTCCCCAGGAAGTCCAGCTCTGGGGTCTCGCTTCCACGTTGGCTGACGGCTCCGGGACCAGTTCTACTCTGGAGGCACGTGAGGAGCCATTAGACAGATCCACTGGTCGAGAGGGTCCAACTATTACACGCAAACCCTCAATACGCCTACGACGAGCACCCCGACGGCAGGCAGGACACCGTTTCCCTGCGAGACCTGGCACCCGCTGGCTCGCCCACCGACGCCCTCCCTTCCACCAACGCTCCCCACCCCGCACCAGCGGTCGACTCCGACAGCGCCCCCCCATAGCACCCCCTTCCCCCCAGCCAGTGAGGATGTTTCCACTTGTAGGAAAAACTAGAACCAGAGGACACAATCTCATACTAAAGGGGCGATCCTTTAAAGCAGAGATGAGGAGGAGGAATTTCTTCAGCCAGAGGGTGGTGAATCTGTGGAACACATTGCCGCAGAAGGCTGTGGGGGCCAAATCGCTGAGTGGTTATGGGGAGAAGGCAGGAGAATGAGAATGAGAAAAATATCAGCCATGATTGAATGGCAGAGCAGACTCGATGGGCCAAGTGACCTAATTCTGCTCCTATGTCTTATGGTCTCAACAGGTTTGTGACTAATAGGTATATTGCAAACGTGTACAAGTAATGCGTGTATTGTAACAGGCCAGCTGTTATGGGTGAATTGCATTGTTAACTCATATTCCTACCAACCTGAGTAAAGACACCAGTTTTTAATTTGAGCTTTTCTGCCTGCTCAGAATGTGTGAAACGTAAAATAATCTGAAAAATGTTACTTTTTAAAGGGTAGAGAGGAGCAAAGGTTTCTCAAATGCGTTCAGGAGAATATTCTAGATCAGTATGTTTCTGGCCTAATGAGGACAGAGGCATTGTTGGATCTAATCCTTGGGAATGAGGTAGGTCAAGTGGATCAAGTGTCAGCAGAGGGGAGTGGCATAGCGGCTCGCTGCACCGAGGACCCGGGTTCGATCCAGGAGGGGACATGAGAAGTCTTTGGTAGGTAGGATCAAGGATAACCCTAAATCTTTCTATGATATGTCAGGAAGAAAAGAATGACTAGGGTAAGAGTAGGGCCAGTCAAGGACAGTCGTGGGAAGTTGTGCTTGGAGTCCGAGGAGATAGGGGAGGTGCTAAATGAATATTTTTCGTCAGTATTCACACAGGAAAAAGACAATGTTGTCGAGGAGAATACTGAGATTCAGGCTACTAGACTAGAAGGGCATGAGGTTCATAAGGAGGAGGTGTTAGCAATTCTGGAAAGTGTGAAAATAGATAAGTCACCTGGGTCGGATGGGATTTATCCTAGGATTCTCTGGGAAGCTAGGGGGAGATTGCTGAGCCTTTGGCCTTGATCTTTAAGTCATCTTTGTCTACTGGAATAGTGCCAGAAGACTGGAGGATAGCAAATGTTGTCCCTTGTTCAAGAAGTGGAGTAGAGATAACCCCGGTAACTATAGATCAGTGAGCCTTACTTCTGTTGTGGGAAAAATCTTGGAATGGTTTATAAGAGATAGGATGTATAATCATCTGGAAAGGAATAATTTGATTAGAGATAGTCAACACGGTTTTGTGAAGGGTAGGTCGTGCCTCACAAACCTTATAGAGTTCTTTGAGAAGGTGACCAACAGGTGGATGAGGGTAAAGCAGTTGATGTGGTGTATATGGATTTCAGTAAAGCGTTTGATAAGGTTCCTCACGGAAGGCTACTGCAGAAAATACGGAGGCATGGGATTCAGGGTGATTTAGCAGTTTGGATCAGAAATTGGCTAGCTGGAAGAAGACAAAGGGTGGTGGTTGATGGGAAATGTTCAGACTGGAGTCCAGTTATAGTGGTGTACCACAAGGATATGTTTTGGGGCCACTGCTGTTTGTCATTTTTATAAATGACCTGGAGGAGGGCGTAGAAGGATGGGTGAGTAAATTTGCAGATGACACTAAAGTCGGTGGAGTTGTGGACAGTACGGAAGGATGTTACAAGTTACAGAGGGACATAGATAAGCTGCAGCGCTGGGCTGAGAGGTGGCAAATGGAGTTTAATGCAGAAAAGTGTGAGGTGATTCATTTTGGAAGGAATAACAGGAAGACAGAGTACTGGGCTAATGGTAAGATTCTTGGCAGTGTGGATGAGCAGAGAGATCTCGGTGTCCATGTACATAAATCCATGAAAGTTGCCAGCCAGGCTGAGAGGGTTGTTAAGAAGGCGTACGGTGTGTTAGCTTTTATTGGTAGAGGGATTGAGTTTAGGAGCCATGAGGTCATGTTGCACCTATACAACACTCTGGTGCGGCTGCATTTGGAGTATTGTATGCAATTCTGGTCGCCGCATTATAGGAAGGATGTGGAAGCATTGGAAAGGGTGCAGAGGAGATTTACCAGAATGTTGCCTGGTATGGAGGGAAGATCTTATGAGGAAAGGCTGAGGGACTTGAGGCTGTTTTCGTTAGAGAGAAGAAGGTTAAGAGGTGACTTAATTGAGGCATACAAGATGATCAGAGGATTGGATAGGGTGGACAGTGAGGGTCTTTTTCCTCGGATGATGATGTCTCGCACGAGGGGATAATATACCTTTAAATTGAGGGGAGATGGATATAAGACAGATGTCAGAGGTAAGGGCGTGGAATGCCCTGCCTGCAACAGTAGTGGACTCGCCAACACTAAGGACATTCAAATGGTCATTGGATAGACATATGGGCAATAAGGGAATAGTGTAGATGGGCTTTAGAGTGGTTTCACAGGTCGGCGCAACATCGAGGGCCGAAGGGCCTGTACTGCGCTGTAATGTTCTATGTTCTATGTTCACTCGCCGGGTCACTGTCCGTGTGGAGTTTGCACATTCTCCCCATTTCTGTGTGTGTCTCACCCCACAACCCAAAGATATGCTGGGTAGGTGGATTGGCTACACTAAATTGCCCCTTAATTAGAAAACAAATGGGTACTCTAAATTTATTTTTAAGAAGTGTCAGTGGGGAAACATTTACGGAACAGTGATCATAGTATATGGTTTGCGTTAGCTATAGAAAAGGACAAGGAGCAACCTAGAGGAAAACTATTTAATTAAAATAGGGTCCATTGTAGTACAGAGAAAACAGATAGATTCCAGGCAAATTGAAATCAATGATTTGGGGCAATTCTGTGACAGGGCCACGGGGTGCCTTTAAAGAGGAAATGGTTTAGATACAGTCAAGGTTAGGTGCAGACAAATAGAAGAAAATGTTGAGAACAGATTTGATTGGGGTATTCAAAATCATGAGGTATTTAGACAAAGTAAATTGAGAGAGACAGATTGGCAGAAGGGTCAAGAATAAGAGGACACTGATTCAAGGTGAATGGAAAATGTACCAACAGCGTCATGAGGAATACCACATTTACATAGCGAATGGTTAGGATCTGGAATGCATTGCCTGGAAATGAGATGGAGGCGGATTCAGTTATGGCTTTCAAAGTGTAATTGGGCAAGAACCTGAAGAGAAAAAAAAAAGTATTTTTGTGTTTCCATATTATTTATACCGCAGACCAAACAATCGAGGCGCATATCCGATGAAGCAGCTCCATTCTCACAAAACTTGGCTATCTTCCGTAGCCGTGATAGGAACTTGTTAACGGACTCACTGGGGGATCTCGCCACCATAATAAAACAAAATGTTTGAACGATCACTGACGGGGTCGGGTTAAAGTGTTGCACCACAATTGCCAAGAGTTGGCCGAATGCATGTGGACCTGGCACCACATAAGACTCCTGATCACCCTGAAAGTGTGCACTCTGCAGGACATTAACAGAATGATCGCCTGCCGCTTATTCTCTGTGATGTTGTTAGCCCGGAATAAGTAAAGCATCCTTTCTGAGTACTGGTTAGATAGATCCCTACCAGGTCTCTGTCTGGCTGGTGCCTTACTGGTCGGACTTTTAAACAATGCTACATTAGGTTCTCCTGCCTCTCAACAGGGGAGCTCGTACTCTGCGAGAAACACAGTAAAGATAATCATTCCCACCGTGTAAGTCCCGTGCGGGATACTACAGCTTGCAGAATGCTACACATTACTTTCAGCATCAAAATCTCCAATGTGGCATCAGGTCAGGAACAGTACGGACGGCATGCAAGGTCATAAAGGCTGATAATGTACAGGAGTCCTGCAGACATGCCACTACAATCAGGAAGGCTTATCGACTATAGTTTTGGATTGCTCTGCAATTCTTCACTATAGCTGTCGATGTGGCTCAAATGGGAGAACTTCCAGTTGCTTTAATTGTTTAATTTTAATGCATACATTCTGTGTGTTTGATCCCCTTCTGAAAGGAAAGCATTTTTTTCTGTAGAATCTGGAATAGATTTTCTGAAATTTATAATCCAAAGGAATCAATGCATGAGGTTCTGGTATTCATGTTTACTTCTTCTTGTGTTTTTACATGTTATATTGCTCATTCATGTGTCCCTGCCCTTGAATGTTAGAGATGAGAGCAACAGTGATTCGCTGTTCATATAACTGGGAAGCTGCCTGGGATTCGGAAGCTGTGGAATTTGCATCTTTGTTTAACTCTTGACTATTTTGCAACAATGCCATGAGTGCCCTGAAGACATTACAGTCTCTGTTTGTTTTGAGGCTGTGCTTCTGTAGTTTGGCAAAGCAGCCCAGAACCATTGTCATTAAATTGTCTCTCTGCCGCTACACAGATGCCATTGCTGGAGGCAATCTCCACACAGGGCTTAATAACCTGACTGAATCCAGAACAATTGTTCTCTGTGAGGTCTTAGCATTGTTCCCCGATGATTGTCTGTAAGCACTGTTCAAACATTAAAACTGGCATCGGCTGCTTCTTGGATGTTGAATCCCAAAGCATCCATAGAAATTGTGGAAGTTTTGAGAGACAGGTTCCTCTTGCTTTGTCCATGATTTGCATAATTGAATTGTCACTTCTTGCTGCAGTCGAGAGGCCATTTTCCCATCCATTCAGAGGCGGACTTACAATGAAACTCACAATTATGCAGTGTGGAGGGCCAGCCAACAGGGGGGGGGGGCCATACTGCAACATAAATAATGTCATTTGTCCCAGAGCAGAGCTTCAGGTCCTATACCCTCTTAACTGCAAAGCCAGCCTCCATAACATTGCCTCTCATCACTCATGCATCAGTCCAAATTGACCATTTTGGATTTGGCCTACTTTTGGTGGACAAGACAACCTAGGCAATTTTCTACTTTGTTGGATAAATGCCAGTGTTGTAGCTGCCAGGAACAGGGCACGGCCACGTCTGGAGTGTAAGTTTTCAGCAATACAGCTGTAATGCTATTGCGGCCATATCCTTTGCTGCATCCAGTGCATACGACTATTTCTTGATATCATGTGGAGTGAATCGAATGAACTGAAGACTGGAATTTGTGTTGCTGGGGGCCTCAGGAGGAGACTGAGATTGATTATACACTTGGCGCTTCTGATTGAAGAATTTTGCAATTGCTTCAGCCTTATCATTGGCACTGATGTTGTGGACTTCCCCATCATTGAGGGTAGGGCATTTTGTAGAGCATCCTATTCTCATTATTTGTTTATCCATCACTGTTCACGACTTGTGGCAAAACCTTGTTGGTTGTGGGGTGGTACAGCTCTGTCAATGGCATGCTGCTTCTGCTGGTTAGCATTCATGTGGTCATAAGTTTTAGCTTCAGCAGGTTGCCATGTCATTTTTATTTATGCCCGATGCTGTTCCAGTTATATACACTCCTCCTCACTGAACCAGGTTGATTGCTAGCTTGATGGCAATTGTGGACTTAGAGATGGAAGTCCTGTGGCACAGTGGGGAGCATTACTACCTCTGGGCCAGAAGCTCTGGGTTCAAGTGCCACTTTAGTGCCTGATGGCCATGGAAGATGCATTCATAATGTGGCCAGAAAGTTTGATTATCAGCCTGTAAATCCTTCCAAAGCACATGATGGCAAGTGGTAAGGCAGGGAGATTTCATGGTCAGCGCTACAACAGGTGGCAATGGTAATGTCAATTTCCAGCTCAGCACTTCAAAATCACTCAAGCGTGAAAGGGGTAATTGGAATGCACTTAACTCTCTTTGGAGTGGTTGATGTTAGATGTTTAGCTGCTGTTGTATAAAGAGTCAAAGGTTATGCTCCTTTTCCACAAACACCTTTAATTTACTTCAACAGACTCTGCACAAAACTCTAACATCACATCACCTACCACAAAGGCCACCTGAAGCCTCTTTACATATCAGTGTCAATTATTGGATACTTAACATAAATGAGACAACTAATTGGAATGTCTCTTAACCCATTACTTAACAGTCTCCCCTTTCTTGGAGAAAAAAATAATTAGGTGAAAACAAAATTACAAGAAACTCAAAAACACAAACGCAATTTCCCTCCTTTTTTTTCATTCTTGGAAGAAAAAAAAACAGTCACAGAAACAGGCACCTTTCATTAACAATACCCAAAAGTTTCTGTGAGCTAGCCCCTCTTTTTGTAAAACAGTCTGACAATTGATAGCGACTGTCAACCCTTTTAATTTTTGCTATTTCCCCTCTGTCCAACATCTGCTTCAAACTAGCAATGTTTATCCTTAACCTTTTTTAATCGACACATTTTGTAGAGTGCACATTTTCCCATAGGGATGTATTGCCAATGCGACATTCAATAGGCATATTGCCCAAATCCCCTAATCCTAAAATTTCTGTCAATATCTGAGATATATAAAAGGCCATATCCATCGCCTCTACAAGGCTTAACGTCTCAGCAGCCAAAGTGGTTTTGACCACTCTCCTTATTTTCTTTGTTTCCCACACAAGAGGGCAACATTTACCATTGTTCCCCAAAAGGAAAATTATAAAACCTCCAGCACTTGAAACTCCATCACATAAATTTGGATAGGATGCATCATGATAAACTATGAGTTTCAAGTGCCTAAGGTCACCTAAAACTGGGAACCTCAAAACACACTCCTGCATTTTTAGTTTGATCAATGCTTTATTTGTTCTTATTATGTCTTCCACTTTGGGATCATTCATTTTTGTACTCAACACTAAAACATCAAAACTCACGTCCGGTCTAGTCTGTCGACCTAACCAATTCAGTTGCCCAATTAATCTTCGCAGTTGCTCTTTTTCCATCTTTGAAACTATTGCATCTTTTTGTGAAACCCAGCCACGGCTAATTGCTATTGGGCTGATGCTTTCCAAATAAGATTGGTGAAGTAAAGTTGTCCTTAACTTAGTCTGTCCAATTACCAAAAAATACCAGACTTTAGATGCTTAATTTAATCCATATACAAATTTGTTTAGCTTCCACAGTACCCCTTCTGTGTTAGCTGCCTCTTTAGGAGGGCGGAGAAAAATGTCTCTCTGGAGCTGGTGCCCCTGCAAGAAGACAGCTTTTATATGTATAGATTTGCATTCCCATGCCTTTGTGGCTAATAGAAGATCTTTAAAATAACCTTTCCTGCCGTAGGTGAATCTCCCCGTAAATCCTGATCTTCTAAGTTTTCTTCAAATTTCTTTGCCACAAGCCTGGCCTTTGCCTGATAAGTTCCATCCAGAAGAACCTTTTCCGTGCAAATCCATCTGTGAGATAGAGCTCTTTGTCCCCTATCCGGTAATTCCGTGTATACTCCAAATTCCCTTCAACTATGCAGTTCTTGTTGTTTGGCATCTTTGATAACTTTTTCATCTAACTTATTGGAAGCCACCAAAATCTCACGTGCATGTGGGCTTCTACTCCTATTAGTATTTGTAGTCATACTCATGTTCCGAGATCTTGATAAACTATGTCCCCTCTCCCGCCTGGTATCTCTTTCTGTACTGCTACTGCATGATCTTTCCCTTCTGCTGTGGGATGTCCTGTCAATAGTTCTCAACCTTTTCCTGCGGACCTGTTCACCGTCGATGTACTATCTGAACTGGCGCTGCATTTCAGTGTCTTCCATTTTTGAACTTTGTGTTCCCAATCCATTGTCTTGACTCTCTCCCCTGAATGCGGTACATTCAACCAATGTTTATACTTTCCAGTGGCCTTCCCTGCTCTACTAATAACAGTTGCATCCTGCCATTGACTCGACCCTTCAGGCAAGTATGTCACTTTTGTACCAACGTTTGGCAGTTATCCTTTCGGAAAAATAGCCTGTTCTAAATCATCAGAAGTGTTATGTTCCTCTACAGAAACCCTGTCTACATCAGTTAACTGGTCATCATAGTTCTGTAACATGTGAGTACCAGATGACCCTGGTTCCTCGTCATGTCTGTCTGCTCTGTCTAAATTTGAAAATTTGTAATCTGTACCCATTATCCTTGAGGAATGTACCCTAACAGTTTGATTGCCATGTTGCAAAATAATTGTTTTGCCATCTATGCCTATGATCTTCCCTGGGCCTTTCCATTCATTAAAATGTCTCTCTTATAGTATAAGTTTCTCATTGCTGAAAAATGGTATTTGATGGCCTTATATTATGCCTCAAAGCTCTGCGAATTCTTTCAGAGACATCTGCTTCCAAAAAAGCTTTTCTACTGCTATGTGATGCATTTAAATGCTCAGCAAAGGCAGAGCTAATTGTAGTCCCTTCCCAAGCTGGAGGCTGGTCATCCAAAATGGACGGAATTTTAGGATTTCTACCAAACATTAATTGATAAGGACTATAGCCCCCAACCATCTGCAAAGAATTCTTTGCATGTACCGCCCATGCTAAAGCTGAATTTAGGTTGCAGTTTGGTCTATCTGCCAAATTTTCCAGAGCCTGTCATCTATTACCACATGGTTTCTTTCACACACACCATTACTAAATGGGCTTTCTGCAGCCATATTCATAACTGTGATATTCACGTTTTCACACATATCCCGAAACTCATCATTCGCAAATTCTCCCCCATTGTCCGTAAGGAAGTTTCCCAGTGGGCCCATACCTGCCCCTATCCATTTTTCCACGATTTGATCCAGAATTACTCTCTTTTCTTTACTTTGTACAATCGTTGATTGACTAAATCTGGTTTCTAAATCTACAAAATGCAAAATAAATATATTATTGGCTTTATCCGAGATCTTAATATCCATGGCCACAATGTTGTTAAAATCCCTGGCCAAAGGTAGGGTTACTATCGGTCGTGCTGGTGTCCTTCTGTACTTCCTACAAACTTCATGGCGATCACTAACGTGTTCTATTAGCTGAGTATAGTCTTCATCGCTTACCCCTGCATCCTTTAATAAATTTTTCAGCCTCCGAGGAGACGGATGTGCAAATTGCCTCTGCAATTTTAATACAACAAGCTTTTTATCAGCTAAAGTCCCATTTTCAACTGCCATTAACAAATCCTTAACAACTGTACATGAAATATTATTTGTCAGTAATGGAATACAATAGTGTCCAGACTGTGTAAACTGTAAGTCCACCGTCTTTCCAAAAACTGTTGCCTTATTCTGTTCCATATCCAGTTTCATGGGTGCTTTCTTCATCGACGGTCTGCTCAGAAGCAAAGGTAACTCACTTGATGCAACATCCGTGCTAATGAAATTATTCACTCCGTCAATATTGCAAGGGATCACCACTCTTTTCAGCGACTTCAGAGTATTATTATCCCCAAACCTGAATCTTGTGGAACTTTCAAATTCCTTAACCTTGTTACGATTTCCAGTATTCAAGGAGTCCAGGTAACCTTTTAACCAGTCAATTCCACACAGTAGATGTGCAGCCACTGTCCAATACAGTACAATTGAAGGATTCTGCAACCAACACCCTCATTACCGGCGTAAAACGGCTTGTTAATAGGACAATGCCTTCTTTCTGGTCACTATCTTTTTCCTCTTCTGACTCTTCCGTGTCATGTATCACTTTAAACAGTCTATTATAATATGTTGGATAGTTGAAAGCATACTGGTATTGAGAGTCACATTGAAAACATCGATTTATCATTCCCAGTGCATTTCTGGGGTTCATTTTCCTATTGTTGGTACTAACTGGGTTTCTGTCTTCATAATTTCCAGGTCCTGTTCTCCTTCTATAGTCTTGGAACCTGTTTGGAGCCGTCCGATTTTGCCATCCTGTTAGTAGTGTTATGGGCGAGGGTATAGAGGACCCCAAAGTGTATCATGCAGTTCACCTGACCCACAACTTTTAATAGATTGTGGTATGGGGAGCACACGGCCCACTCTACAGGTGTGGTACAGCAGAAACGGAAAAGTATTTTTTAAAGCAAAACAATGTTTGTTCTATGAACTCAAGCTAACCTTTTTAAAACATACAGTGAACATCTTAGCAACCATCAATTCAAATATAACCCCCAAAGAATACAACACTAAGTAATCGCTAAGCTGTCCTTTTAACATCCATAAGACTGAAAAAACAGCTCTGAAAACGAAACTAAAACATACCCTGAAGCAAACAGCCTAAAATGAAAGTAAAAAGCTGACAGATAGCCCAGCTCCATCCACTCTCTGACATCACTGCAGTAGTAAACACCCATTTCTTAAAGGTACTCTCACATGACACCTCCCTCCAAGAAAAAATAAATAAACCATCAACTTCAAGATGGTTTCATTTTTCACCTTTTCACTATCCTTTAAGAAATGCACACAGTAAATATACTTTTTGTTCAAAAAAAAAGCAACACACGCAAACAGGTATAATACTATAGACCATTTTATTTCTTCTTCCTCAAACTGGAATGCTTCTCGATTGACAGTCTCTTTGAACAAGAACGTCTCTGCACGATCCGTCCATTTCTCTATGCCCCGGCATTTCTCTTTAAAGCCAGATACTTTGGTTCAATCTGATCACAGAGTCCCTTGTAATTCTCCAACACAGGAGCATTCGTTATCACAGCTTTCAGGCAGTCAAATGCCTGTTAAAAGTCCTCTGTCCACTGAAATTTTCGACGTCTCTTCAGCAAGTCCATCAGTGGAGCAATCACGCTACAAAACGTTTGCACAAATATTTGATCAAATCCACTCATGCCAAGAAATCTCATTATTTCCCTTTGTCTTGAGAGTATCGGAAATTCCTCAATAACTTCTGTTTTCACATCCCGTGGGACCATTCGACCCTGTCCGATTGTATGGCCAAGGAAAGTAACTTGGGCTTTTCCAAATTCACTTTGGCTAGGTTTATCACCAAGCCCACCTCCTGAAGTCGATCGAATAACTCCATCAGATGTTTTAAATGTTCTAATCATGTCTGGCTGAAAATTATCAGATTGTCGATGTATACCGCACAATTGGGTAATCCTGAAATGACTTTGTTAGTTAACCATTGAAATTTGGCTGGAGCGCTTTTCATGCCAAATGGCATAACTTTGAATTGGTATATACCATCTGGAGTCACAAAAGCTGAAATTTCCTTCGCCCTTTCGGATAAAGATACCTGCCAGTAACATTTAAGTAAATCCAGTTTGGAAATAAAAGCTGTCCCACTTTTTCCATGCAATCCTCCAAACGTAGGATAGGATAAGAGTCCGTTCTTGTAACTGCATTAACCTTTCTATAGTCCACACACAACCATTGGGTACCATCTGGTATAGGTACCATCACAATGGGGGAGCTCCATTGGCTGCAACCCGCTTCAATTATGCAATTTTTAAGCATGCTGTCAATCTCTTTGTTAAACTGTGCAAATTTTAAAGGGTTAAGTCTGTATGGATGTTGATTGATTGGAACAGCATTTTATTTATTTTTCTTCAAAAAATATACTTTATTCATAAAATCTACCATAAACATTACAGAACATTTCGAATTGTCTTGACTGTACATTTCCATCAGAATTACACATTCCCTTGACTTTATTTCCCACACCTACATCATGTATAGCCATTTCAGTTCTTCCCAATTTATCTCCACAAACTTGCCCTGTGATATCAATAACTCTTTCAGGTCAGTCTGTTTTTCCTCTGGAAGGTAACTCAACAATTTATCCCAATTTTTAAGAACATCCTCGTTTTCCAATTTAATTTGAGGTATGTCAAATTCACAGTCATCTGGATTTGGTTCGTCACTTTGAGTGAGAATCATTAAAACCTCCTTTTTCTCTCCTTCCCTTTCAAAGTACCTTTTAAGCATATTCACATGACACACTCGGTGAGTCTTCCTTCTATCTGGTGTTTTTACCACATAATTCACCTCGCTTAATTTCCTTTCAATCTGATAAGGTCCAAAAAACCTAGCTTTTAAAGGCTCACCTACTGCTGGTAACAACACTAAACTTTATCTCCACTGGCAAATCTACGAACTTGGGATTTCTCATCCGCGACCCATTTCATCACATTTTGTGCAACTTTCAAATGTTGTCTAGCCAATTTATCTGCTTTATTTAATCGTTCCCTAAAAATTGACACGTAATCCAATAATGTAAGTTCTGATTTCTCACTCACCAATTTTTCCTGAATCAATTTAAGTGGTCCTCTTACCTCATGACCAAAAATTAGTTCAAAAGGACTGAATTTGGTTGACTCATTAAGTGCATCCCTAATTGCAAACAGTACGAATGGAATTCCTTTATCCGAATCCTCTGGATAATCGTGACAATAAGCCCTCAACATTGTCTTTAATGTCTGATGCCACCTTTCTCACGCTCCCTGTGATTCTGGATGGTATGCAGATGATTTAAATTGTTTTATTCCTAAGCTATCCATCACTTCTTTGAATAAACTTGAGGTAAAATTTGATCCTTGATCCGATTGTATTTCTGTGGGTAGTCCGTATCTAGTAAAGAATTTAAGTAAGTCTGCCACAATCTTTTTAGCTGTAATATTATGTCCTGGAATGGCCTCTGGAAACCTAGTAGACACATCCATTATAGTCAAAAGATATTGATTCCCACTTTTCGTTCTAGGAAGCGGTTCTGCGCAATCAATTAGGACCCTTGTAAAAGGTTCCTGAAATGCTGGAATGGGTTGTAATGGCGCTGGTTTTATCACTGCTTGAGGTTTCCCTATCACTTGACATGTGTGACATGATTCACAACATTTAATGACATCTTTATGTAGTCCAGGCCAATAAAAATGTTTCTGGATTTTCGCTTGAGTTTTCCTTATTCCCAAATGACCTCCCACTGGTACCTCATGTGCAACTCGCAACACCTCCTTTCTATACTCTACCGGCAATACCACTTGATGAACCTCTGCCCACTTTTCATCCGCCTGCATATGTAAAGGTCTCCATTTTCTCATCAAGACATCATTTGTACAGTAATAACACTCTGGTATACACTCAGATTCCTCTTCCGTGTATGCTTTCTGATCCATCCATTTTATTTCTACATCTTTCTGTTGTAACTCCGCCAATTTTTTTTTCTGAACTAAAAATATCCACCTCATCCTCCACCTGTTCTTGTTCTTTTTCAACCATCTGATCAAAAATTGTTTCCGATAATTGCACTTCAGCTTCATTTTCACTCTGATTTCTCCTCTTGTCTTAACCTGTGACTTTGCGACCTTGTTACGACACAATCCGGAAAAATCCCAGGATATTCGTCCTTCAACACTTCAGTTGTCTGATTTTCCACTGGCTTATCAACCACAGTAGGCATCACTCCCACCTGCGATCTAGCTATATCATGATCCAAGATAAACTGTATTCCTGGACAAGATAGTTTCTCTATTACTCCTACTACCACTTCACCACTCTTCACTGGACTTTCCAACCTTACCTTATACAATGGAACATGACTCCTCTCACCCTGAATTCCACATATTACCACCTTTTCTGGCAACATTCTTCCCAAACTACATAACTCCTCATCTCTTGCCATTAAAGATTGACTAGCTCCCGTATCTCTTAAAATTGTGACTTCTTTACCTGCTCCTCCTGATACACATGAGTAAACTTTACCCACACAAGTAACTTATTTAAAAAGATCTGGCACATTCTTATTAATCACCTCTTGATCAGGCTGTACAATAATTTGCCCCTCTTCGCTTCACTTGGGCTTTCCTTTACCACTTTAACAAACCCCACTCTCTTATTCTGTTTTACCACATCAGCCTTCCCAGTGCTTTTCTTCAACCACTGTGACTTTACATGGCCTAGGTTATTACAGTGTAAACATTTGAAACTTTTCATTCCTTTTCTACCCTCCTGGATTTCTTTTTTAATCTGGGGTACACTCTCCTTATTATCTCCCATCAGATCACCTTTACCTTTACCACTTGAGTATTTCTCATGTCCCCAGTTTCTATCCTGCACAGGCTGAAACTGATGTCAGAAACCAAGCGTTAATTCATGAACTAATTCATAATCATCTGTCATTTCTGCTGCTAACCTCGCAGTTTTCACCCTCTGCTCTTCCACATGAGTTCTCACTACACCAGGAATTTAATTTTTAAACTCCTCCAAAAGTATAATTTCTCTGAGAGCTTGATATGTTTGGTTATTTTCAAAGCCCTTATCCACCTATCAAAATTACTCTATTTGAGCCTTTCAAACTCCATGTATGTCTGACCAAATTCTTTCCTTAAAATTCTAAATCTTTGTCTGTAGGCTTCAGGCACCAGTTCATATGCACCGAAGATGGATTTTTTTCACTTCCTCATACGTCCCAGATACCTCCTCTGGTAGTGATGCAAACACTTCACTAGCCCGACCTATCAACTTTGTTTGAATCAGTAATACCCACATGTCTGTGGCCATTTCATTTGTTTAACTACCTTCTCAAATGAAATGAAAAAGGCTTCTACCTCCTTCTCGTCAAACCTTGGCAATGCTTGGACATCTTTAAATAAATTCCCATCAAGCCTTCGACTTTGACGCTCTTTCTCACTATCCTCATCACTATCATCCAACTGTACGATTCCCTTTACGTCTGCCAATTTTTACTAACTGTCATGTTTCATGGCCATTTTCTGAAGTTCAAACTCTCTCTCTTTATCTTTTTCCCTGATCTGTATCTCCCTTTCTCCTTCTTTTTGTTCTGCTGGGGCTATTCTTTCTTTTCTCCTTTCTTCTCTCTCCTTTTCTTTTCCCTCTCTCTCTCTTTTTCCTCTCTCTCTCTTTCTCTTTCCACTCTCTCTCTTTCTTTTTACTGTCTTTCGTATTCAAGCTGCTTTAATTCCTTCTCATGTTCCATTTGTTTAATTTATAACTGAATTTTTGCCATTTCCAATGAGTCAAACTGTATCTCAGGCAACTTTAAATTCTTTGCCACCGCCATAATGACCTCGTTTTTTCGCATTATGTCAGGTAATGTTAACTGCAATGATTTTGCCAAATCTAACAGTCTGCTTTTAGTCTCTGTCCGTAAGGTACTGTGTGTGACCGTCTCCACCCCCAAAAACTTCAGAGCCCCTGAAAAAGCCATTGTCCACAACACAATCCCCACTTAAAGTAGAATATCACACCTGAAAAACAACCACAATATGCTCACCCCTCACTGTCTTTAAGTTCACTAAGACAATCCAATAGATAGACTTTTATCCCCCTCGGACCTCCAATTTGTTATGGGCCAGGGTTTAGAGAACCCCAAAGTGTATCATGGAGTTCACCTGACCCACAACTTTTAATAGATTGTGGTATGGGGAGCACACGGCCCACTCTACAGGTGTGGTACAGCAGAAGTGGAAAAGTATTTTTTAAAGCAAAACAATGTTTATTCTATGAACGCAAGTTGATTTTTTAAAAACATACAGTGAACATCTTAGCAACCATCAATTCAAATATAACCCCCAAAGAATACAACACTAAATAATCCTTAAGCTGTCCTTTTAACATCCACTTCTGGCTGTGACTGCAGCTATCCAGCTATCCAGCTCTGGAAATGAAACTAAAACACACCCTGCAGCAAACAGCCTAAAACGAAAGTAAAAAGCTGGCAGACAGCCTAACTCCACCTATTCTCTGACATCACGACATCACTGCAGTAGTAAACACCCATTTCGTAAAGGTACTCTCACTACACATAGTTATATACATACCCATTTATAAACACCCATTTCTTAAAGATACTCTCACATGATAGTAGTTTGTCTTCCATATTCTGCTTTATTGCAGGCTGACCTATTTGAGTTATCAGAGCCATCAGAATCGAATGTGTCCCCAGAAATGTTTTAAAGCTTCTGTCATCTGATTGAATAAGGTATCCTTCTCTGCAAACTGAACTCTTGTCAAAACCAGGAGCCTATCCATGTTGATCACTCTAGCAGAGTCAAGTAATTTAAAGGCCAACACAGACTGGAAATTCCAGGTTGTGTTTCTGCAGCCTTTTATATAGTCTGCCAAATTCCATTATATAGTCTTCCATGGAGAATTCCGCTATTTTCCGGAACCTATCAAAATCCGACTATGCTTCATAAGCACTGAACAAGTCATCCTTTTTATAAATCTTATCCATATAACCTTCCACTGCAGACCTTCTTCTGAGTCTAACTCTTCCAATTCCAGCTCAGAAAACACTTTGCTTCGGATTTTACTGTCATAAGGTAGAGAATGAGCCAATGCCACACCTTGTTATCTCTTTCCCAAGGCCACATAACTATGGCACTTCTCCATTGGTCGTATGATCCCATTTCAGAAAATAAGGGGGGGGGGGGGGGGTAGTCATATCCGGTCATCTTTATCCTTGGTTCAGCCATATATCTTTTTTTTTTCTTCTCACTCCTTGGTTTGGTCTGGAAAAGTTGTATCTTTCAACCCTTCACATTTGCACAGCAACCATCCTCTGCTACCATTTGTTAGCTGTTTATCTGCTGTTGTATAAAGAGTCAAAGGTTATGCTCTTTTTCCACAAAGGTCTTTAATTTAGTTCAACCAAACTCTAACACCACATCACCTGCCACAAAGGCCACCTGAAGCCCCTTTACATATCAGTGTCAATTATTGGATACTTAACATAAATGAGACAACTAATAGAATGTCTCTTAACCCATTACTTAACAGTTTAGGTTTGTAAACATTGTGGTAAGACCACTTGAGGATTACTGAACTATAAATGAAGATGATGAAGCAAGGCTCACAGCTGTCATTGAAGCTGTCAATCACAGCCCGCTCAGGGAAATGAATGAATTGCATGCAGTTCAAAGATCTGAAGGATTTAAATGGTGACACAATGGGTGGCACGGTGGCCTCACAGCTCCACTGTGACATATGTTTGACCTGTAGTGCAGTGGAAGACTTTGGCACAAATTGCACAGATCTCTCCCTCAGGAGCAGTCTCAGTGAAGGCTGTCGTGGGTTGCCTAAATGAGTCCTACATTTCTTTTGGTTCCCTTCCTTTCCTGCCCCCACTGCCTCGAATTGGACATGAAATCTATCTCCATATCAATTAAGGGTTCGCCCCTGCGAAGATCAGAACTTCCACTGGAGGTGGGTTTAAGGCAAGGCTCCTGTTTCTTGTCTCTGTGGTGTAAATCCAGTCACCAAATCATCTGATCTGGATGTGATGCATCCGATGTTGCTGAGGGAAGTAAATGTTTAGGAATGCCCCATTCCTCCTCAGATACAAAACTGGTGCCGGTGAACTGGAAGATTCTAAATGCTCTAAAAATGAGAGAAGGATGAACCTCGCAGTTACAAGCCAATCATTTGAACACAGTGGTGGCTAACCTGTGGCCCATGGGCAGCATACGGCCCATCAGGGTTCTGACTGCAACACGGTCTGTTGAGTGAGTGAGAGCAGAGTTTGCTAGAGTGGAGCAGGGAGGATAAAAGAATGCCAGAAAGAGTGAGCCTGACAGTGGAGCCAGAAAATATAAGGGCGCAGGAAAGAGTGTGACCAAGAGCAGAGCGATTGGTTGCTTTTCCTCATTCATTTTTAAATACTTTAACAATTTATAGGTAGTTGTAAGGTTTTCTGCATAATAAAGTTTTCGTAACAGCAGCAGTAAAGCTGATTGGGAGAGGAAGGGTTTATTCATTAAAATAAAGAAAGGAAAATAAATATAGAACATAGAACATAGAAAATACAGCACAGAACAGGCCCTTCGGCCCACAATGTTGTGCCGAACTTTTGTCCTAGATTAATCACAGATTATCATTGAATTTACAGTGCAGAAGGAGGCCACCCGGCCCCCCGAGCCCGCACCGGCTCCCGGAAAGAGCACCCCACCCAAACCCAACACCCCCACCCAACACGAAGGGCAATTTTGGACATTAAGGGCAATTTATCATTGGCCAATTCACCTAACCACATCTTTGGACTGTGGGAGGAAACCGGAGCACCCGAAGGAAACCCACGCAGACACGGGGAGGACGTGCAGACTCCGCACAGACAGTGACCCAAGCCGGAATCGAACCTGGGACCCTGGAACTGTGAAGCATTGTGCTATCCACAATGCTACCGTGCTGCCCTTAAGAACAAATAAATCTACACGATATCATTTTACCGTAATCCATGTACCTATCCAATAGCTGCTTGAAGGTCCCTAATGTTTCCGACTCAACTACTTCCACAGGCAGTGCATTCCATGCCCCCACTACTCTCTGGGTAAAGAACCTACCTCTGATATCCCTCCTATATCTTCCACCTTTCACCTTAAATTTATGTCCCCTTGTAATGGTTTGTTCCACCCGGGGAAAAAGTCTCTGACTGTCTACTCTATCTATTCCCCTGATCATCTTATAAACCTCTATCAAGTCGCCCCTCATCCTTCTCCGTTCTAATGAGAAAAGGCCTAGCACCCTCAACCTTTCCTCGTAAGACCTACTCTCCATTCCAGGCAACATCCTGGTAAATCTTCTTTGCATCTTTTCCAAAGCTTCCACATCCTTCCTAAAATGAGGTGACCAGAACTGTACACAGTACTCCAAATGTGGCCTTACCAAAGTTTTGTACAGCTGCATCATCACCTCACGGCTCTTAAATTCAATCCCTCTGTTAATGAACGCGAGCACACCATAGGCCTTCTTCACAGCTCTATCCACTTGAGTGGCAACTTTCAAAGATGTATGAACATAGACCCCAAGATCTCTCTGCTCCTCCACATTGCCAAGAACTCTACCGTTAACCCTGTATTCCGCATTCATATTTGTCCTTCCAAAATGGACAACCTCACACTTTTCAGGGTTAAACTCCATCTGCCACTTCTCAGCCCAGCTCTGCATCCTATCTATGTTTCTTTGCAGCCGACAACAGCCCTCCTCACTATCCACAACTCCACCAATCTTCGTATCGTCTGCAAATTTACTGACCCACCCTTCAACTCCCTCATCCAAGTCATTAATGAAAATCACAAACAGCAGAGGACCCAGAACTGATCCCTGCGGTATGCCACTGGTAACTGGGATCCAGGCTGAATATTTGCCATCCACCACCACTCTCTGACTTCTATCGGTTAGCCAGTTCGTTATCCAACTGGCCAAATTTACCACTATCCCATGCCTCCTTACTTTCTGCATACGCCTACCATGGGGAACCTTATCAAATGCCTTACTAAAATCCATGTACACTACATCCACTGCTTTACCTTCATCCACATGCTTGGTCACCTCCTCAAAGAATTCAATTAGACTTGTAAGGCAAGACCTACCCTTCACAAATCCGTGCTGACTATCCCTAATCAAGCAGTGTCTTTTCAGATGCTCAGAAATCCTATCCTTCAGTACCCTTTCCATTACTTTGCCTACCACCGAAGTAAGACTAACTGGCCTGTAATTCCCAGGGTTATCCCTAGTCCTTTTTTGAACAGGGGCACGACATTCGCCACTCTCCAATCCCCTGGTACCACCCCTGTTGACAGTGAGGACGAAAAGATCATTGCCAACGGCTCTGCAATTTCATCTCTTGCTTCCCATAGAATCCTTGGATATATCCCGTCAGGCCCGGGGGACTTGTCTATCCTCAAGTTTTTCAAAATGCCCAACAAATCTTCCTTCCTAACAAGTATTTCCTCGAGCTTACCAATTGTTTCACACTGTCCTCTCCAACAATATCCACCCTCTCATTTGTAAATACAGAAGAAAAGTACTCGTTCAAGACCTCTCCTATCTCTTCAGACTCAATACACAATCTCCCGCTACTGTCCTTGATCGGACCTACCCTCGCTCTAGTCATTCTCATATTTCTCACATATGTGTAAAAGGCCTTGGGGTTTTCCTTGATCCTACCCGCCAAAGATTGTTCATGCCCTCTCTGAGCTCTCCTAATCCCTTTCTTCAGTTCCCTCCTGGCTATCTTGTATCCCTCCAATGCCCTGTCTGAACCTTGTTTCCTCAGCCTTACATAAGTCTCCTTTTTCCTCTTAACAAGACATTCAACCTCTCTTGTCAACCATGGTTCCCTCACTCGACCATCTCTTCCCTGCCTTATATAAATAGATAAAAATAAAATAAGTATCGAAAGCACACATCTGTGTAATTAAGAAATGTATAACCTGTAGTTGTAGCTGGTATTAGCTTTGATAAGCAGAAAAATTGTAATATTTGGGCAGCACGGTAGCATTGTGGATAGCACAATTGCTTCACAGCTCCAGGGTCCTAGGTTCGATTCCGGCTTGGGTCACTGTCTGTGCGGAGTCTGCACATCCTCCCTGTGTGTGCGTGGGTTTCCTCCGGGTGCTCCGGTTTCCACCCACAGTCCAAAGATGTGCAGGTTAGGTGGATTGGCCATGATAAATTGCCCTTAGTGTTGGGTGGGGTTGCTGGGTTATGGGGATAGGGCGGAAGTGTTGACCTTGGGTAGGGTGCTCTTTCCAAGAACTGGTGCAGACTCGACAGGCCGAATGGCCTCCTTCTGCACTGTAAATTCTATGATAATCTATGATAATATATGTATAAAGTAAACGTAAATAATCCTTTTGTTTTTCCCATTTGAGGTTGATGACAGTTCTATTAACATGTAAATGATTTGGCATTTTCTGTAAATAATTATGAAATATTCGGTGTGTACTATATGTATTTAATTTTATTCACAGGGTCATAGTTAGTGCACAGGTCCGATTTCAACCTTGCAGCACTGAGATGAAGGAGAGTCCCTGATGTGGCCCTTTCACTAGCCGAGGTTGCCCAACACTGGTTTAACATTAATGGTGGGGAGGTTTCTAGAACCAAGAGTTGAACTAACCCTGTTGTGTCACAATCCGGACAGTCAAATCAATTGCAGGCCGTGAACCGCCATGTTCAAATATCAGGACTTCTGGAGTCAAGCAGACATTTAACAGCAGCCCTGAAGAAGAGCGGACCAATTCTGGTCAATGGGTGAGTGTTTGTGCCAGCACTTCAATTGAGGGTGCCATATTTAAAGGGCTGACTGCAGCTTTTATACTGGCTCAACCTAGAGAAGGTGCAGCAGAAGCTAGCGTGTGGAGGAATGGAAGGAATGTGAGAAAGGACCATGTGGTGTTCTTTGTGTTCTTTATTTCAGGATGGTTGGCATAGTGTTCACATAGACCACAAAATAGCTTTAACTTAAACAAATGAATTTATTTACACTACTAACTTGGATTCGACAAGTACTCCTTAAGAATACACAGTTGACTAGTCACATCGAACGACACTCATGTGTTCTCACTGGAAGGACGGGGGTTGAGAGGCGACCTGATAGAGGTCTACAAGATTATGAATGGCATGGACAGAGTGGATAGTCAGATACTCTTTCCTAGAGTAGGAGAGTCAAGTACTCGGGGACATAGGTTTAAAGTATGTGGGCAAAAGTTTAGAACTGATGTACGAGGCAGGTTTTTTACACAGAAGGTGGTACATATATGGAAAGCGCTGCCTGGGGAGGTGGTGGGAGCAAGTACGATAAAGGAATTGAAGGGGCATCTAGACAAATATATGAAGAGGGTGGGAGTGGAAGGATATGGATTCCGTAAGTGCATTTGGTTTTAGTTTAGGCAGGTACCATGGTCGGCGCAGGCTTGGAATGCCGAAGGGCCTGTTCCTGTGCTGTATTATTCTTTGTTCTTTGCACAGCTAATTTCACTGTTGGTTTAAACTATGATCTGCACTCACTTGCACTATCTGCTCTTCTGACAACCATTAGCTAACTTCTGTGGACACTCCTCCCCTAAGGTCTCGCATCACTGCCTTATATATTTGTAACTGTAGCTCCCTCTAGTGGCTGCCCTAGACACTACATTAACCCTTGCAATGCTGATAGTTATGATAATACCACATCCCCCTTTCTTTGTAAAAGCAAATTATTATAACATTGGTTGTGATATTTTCTTTAACCCTTACCTTACAGGTGTAATTCTGGGTGGAACGGCAGCACAGTGGTTAGCACTTTCACTTCACAGCTCCAGGGTCCCAGGTTCGATTCCCACCTTGAGTCACCAACTGTGCGGAGTCTGCACGTTCTCCTCATGTCGGCGTGGGTTTCCTCCAGGTGCTCCAGTTTTTTTCTACAGTCCAAAGACGTGCAAGTTGATTAACCATGCTAAATTGCCTTTAGTGTCCAAAGGGGTTGGGTGGGGTTGCTGGGTTATGGGTATGGGGCGGAGGTGTGGGCTTAAGTGGGGTGCTTTTTCCAAGAGCTGGTGCAGAACCGGTGGGCCAAATGGCCTCCTTCTGCACGGTAAATTCGATGTCTATGTTTATTAGCTAGTAACTATCATAAAATCACAATAATCCTGTACATTAATTTATAATAACTGTTACTTTGCTTAGATGACAAAAGTTTCATTCCACAGTCAGTACAAATTAAGTCTCTCTGACAGTCTTCTCGTGGATCGTCTCAACGGAATGTTCAAGTTGTTGCATTGGTCTGCCACATCATCTTGCTGTGTCTGCACTAAGTAAGGATCTGGAAAGGCAATGCCCTTGAATATATCATCACGTGGTGCAACATTCGAAAGCTGTGGCTGAACCTTATGCTTGACACGCAGCAGTGCTCATCTGTTTCTCCTGAACAGCGATCCCTGTTCTGTTTTTACTAAGTATGACATTGGTGCTACTTGTTTCAGAACTTTTGCAACATGTTGCCATCCTTGTTCTGGATTTTCTTTGCTGCGACACAGCATTAATGGCATCATCCATGCATAATTTTTAATGGCCATCATTGCAACACTGACATTTCCCGATTTTGCTCGCAGAAGCTTTTCAGGACCATTAATCTGTGTAGCACCATGTTGTATTGATGTTTATCCTCATCTGCACTGAATTCAAATGAATTGTTCGAATGCTTGCAGTCCAGCCAAATTTTATAGGAGTGCTATTTTCCATTGGTCAGAAGCATTTTCAAGCACGGAGGCAGAAATAAAAACTTCAAACTTCTGCTTAAAGAAAGCCAAGTTCTGGCATATTTTACCATGTGTCTTGAAGTGGTCAGGCTTCTTGAGACTTTCCACCTTCTGATTAGTCTTCGTCATGGATTTTTTCTGAGTTATAGCTTCTGGATTGCGTCTTCAATCTCCTAATGCTATTCTTTCCTAATCTAACTGTTATTGCTTACAAGAAATAGATTCTTGGTACCATGTGGTACTCCTTGTGTTGCTTATTTCACAATGGTTGCCGTAGCGTGCACAAAGACCACAAAATAGTTTTAACTTGAACAAAGCTATGAATTTATTTACACTATCAACTTGGATTCGACACGTACTCCTTAAGAGCACACAGTATTCACAATAATACACAATAAGACCTCACTCCACTCATCTGCAGCTAATCACATGACCGGTTTAAACTATGCTCTGCAATCACTTGCACCATCTGCTCTTCTGACCTTCACTAGCTAACTCCTGCATACACGACTCCCCTAAGGTTTTGCATCACTGCCTTATATAGTTGTAACTGTAGCTCCCTCCAGTGGCTACTCTTGACAATACATTAACCCTTGCAATGCTGATAGTTATGATAATACCACAGGCCATGACATAGTGTCGCCTCTCTGGAGGTATTCCTGCAGGCGATAATGGATGAAAAGATAAGGGAAACCAGCATTATGGAGGTAGCACAGTGCATAGCCAGGGTCCCAGGTTTGATTCCTGGCTTCGGTCACTGTCTGTACGGTGTCTGAACGTTCTCCCTGTGTCTGCATGGGTTTCCTCCGGATGCCCCGGTTTCCTCCCACAGACCCCGAAAGACATGCTATTTGATGATTTGGACATTCTGAATTCTCCCTCTGTGTACCCGAACATGCGCCGGAGTGTGGCGACTAGGAGCTTTTCACAGTAATTTCATTGCAGTGTTAATGTAAGCCTACTTGTGACAATAAAAATTATTAAATTAGTATTAGATCTGGCTGGAAATTGGCTGAAGAGGCAAACAACTGTGGGCTTGCCACACAAATGTGGATGCAATGCCGGAACCACTTCAATGATCTTGTAAGGACTGGCATCCAAACCGAGGATAGCATCACACCAGAGCAGAATGCCCAATCATTTGCACATGAGATAATATGAAGCAAGTCTGAACGCATGCACCAGGCCCCCCAGTGTTGCAATGATGGCCATTAAAAATGATGCAACCTTACAGACTACAAGAAAATGTAGACAGACTCGTGTAATAGGAAGACAAATTTGATGCTGAGAAGTGGAAGGTCATACATTTTGGTAAGTTGAAAGAGAAGGGACATTACGAATTAAGTGGCACAATTTTCAAGGGGGTACAGAGAGATCTCATGGTGTAAGTACGTATACCTGAAGATAGCAGGTCAAAGTTGAGAGATTAGAAACAAAGAATATGTGATCCTTGGCTTTAGAGAAATAGAGTAGATAAACAAGAAAGTTACTGTAAATCTTTAGTTAGACCTCAATTAAAGTAATGTGTTTCTTTCTGGGCAACACACTTGGGAAGAAAATGGGGGCTTTAGAGAGACACAGAAGAGATTTACTGGAAACTGTATCAGAGATGATGTACAGACTGGAAAAGCTGAAATAGTTCTCCTTAGAGAAGAAACGACGAAGAAGAAATTTGATAGAGGCATTTAAAATCTTGAAGGATTTAAATCGAGGAAATGGCTGAAGGGTTGATCACCAGATGGCACAGATTTAAGGCGATTAGCAAGAGAATATGAGGTGACACGAGGAAAGACTTTTTTACGATTTGTAATGCACTGCCTGGTGAGGTGGTCAATACAGATTCAGTAATTGCCTTTAAAAGGAAATTGGATAAATGCTTGATTTAGGGGGATGTAGGATTATGGGAAAAGAATAGGAGAGTGGGACTAACTGCATCAGAGTTTGAATAAACTGGTGCAGACTCAATGGGCCAAGTTGGGCTCCTTCTGTGCGCTCTTGCACCTGTGAAATGGGCATGATGTCATTGAATTTCTAAGCCTACCTATTCACTTCTGCAATTTGAGTTCAGGTTTCAGTCCACCCAGGCAGCACGGTGGCGCAGTGGGTTAGCCCTGCTGCCTCTCGGCACAGAGTTCCCAGGTTCGATCCCGGCTCTGGGTCACTGTCGGTGTGGAGTTTGCATATTCTCCCCGTGTTTGCGTGGGTTTCGCCCCCACAACCGAAAGATGTGCAGGATAGGTGGATTGAACATGCTAAGTTGCCCCTTAATAGGAAAAAAATGAATTGGGTACTCTAAAATTTTTTTTTTTTAAGTTCCAGTCCAACCGATGGGGCAAGACTCCATTCTCTGCCAATGGCTGTATTTAAAATGAGTATGAGCACTGTCAACCTAGTTACTAATGGGCATGAGTCCACAGCATAAAATCTAATTGTGCACTAATAGGCACTAAAGTGGCATTGTTACCCAGAAGCAATTAGGACAGCTGGTGCGTGAAATAGAAATGTGACAAGGACGTCAGTAAAGGGCACTTTTCTAAGCTTGTTGGTATTGAGCGTTGATAGGGCAATGTGGCTGTGGTTTGGGAATGCAAATGAGATGTATTCAGGCTTATTTTACAGTTCATTTGCATCTTAGCATCAGAGTTACTGGGGGCATTTTCCGATGCCCCCGTGGCATATGTCTCGGCAGCCCGCCGCTGCCAATGGGATTTCCCATTGAATCCACCCTCCGTTGGGAAACCTGCGGCGGAGCCGGATTATTCCACTGGCGAGAACGTCTGGAAAATCCCCCCATTATTATTTCTTGTAAAGTCTATAAACTCTCAAGCAGAGCAAAAATTAGGTGCCAACTGTAATTAGTATGGAAAAATGTTCCGAAGGTGCATGCTGATTATTTCATTTTAAACATGGCCTTAATAGTCAAAGTTGCTACAGTGTAGTTACTGTCTGTCAAGCTGTTACAATGAGGAGGTGATTTTAACATCTGTACAAATTCAAATCAGTATGACATGCAAATAACAATTGCTTTAATTGTTGTGTCAAAAATGTTAAAGCAGTTATTCAAATGGCATACAATCCTTCGGAAATTATCACAGGTAGGACAGAAGTTGAGTCAGGGTTAATGATGTTTGCTAAATCTGCTATATGAAGACATAATGTACTCCATGAAATCTGGCAGAATAGAAAAAAAATTTGCATTTAGCAGTTCAAATTAATTTAATCTAAACTTGAATAGAAATCATTTTAGAAATTCTATTTCCATTGGAATCACTGGCAAAAATACAAAGAAGCTGAAATTGCCGAAAAGTTTGCAATTTTTTACATGACTTTCATTATGCAAAGACTTCATAACAAATTCATGTCACATAAGCTTATGACAAATGTTATATATCACTGCCTGCATGTACAAGATTCGTATAAGGAATGTACAAGTTTACAGTACCTTGGGTCATATATGTCCTGGAGAAAACAATCTGTGGTAAGTGCATAGAGCAACAAGGGACAAGACCATATCAGTATATCACAAAATATGAGCTTGACAACCATTTACAAGAAATCCCATTACTTAGTGTGAGTTTTAATCTGATTGAGAGGAGTAGAAATGATCTTAGTTCAACTTTAACTAATATTAAAGTAGGATTTTGCATGATTTGTGGTTTTAAGGAGTATTTAGCTAGATTTTGTAGTTTAATTATAAAATTGTGAATTCTTAAATGATGTTGTTGTTGCTCACAAGGCAGAGCAGGGGAGCAGAGCGTTTCTGGGTAGGAGAGACTATCATTGAGTAAGTAAATGAATGGTCACAAAATATATCAGGAGATGTTTGAGTAAGTAATTTAAAGGGTGCTTGGTTAAAACAAAAGCAATTTTACTTCAGGGATGTTACTGGAAAATTAAAATCTGACTGGGAAGCTTGGCATATTCACTTAGGTCAGAGTAGTTGCTGCCTAAACTGTGATGGAACCTGAATTGTTAAATAAAGATAGATAATTTGTACTGACTGAAGCATACGGAAATTAGTATTGAAGGATTAAGCAAACTGAGGTATCTTTCATCGAGTGTCTGATCGTTTCAGTGTAAGCAAGAGCTGATCTCATAATCATTAAATTGGAATTAACTTTTTTAAAACGCTTTTATTCCATTCTTAAAGGTAGAAAGCCAATGCGCAGAGTGGATAGGGCAAGCCCATAATCCATCTCATTGCTTGCTCCATAAACCAATTCAAATTCAAATTGAATCCAATTCATGGTCTCCACAAGAGAGACCTATAAGCTGCTAAATTTTCCACCTTCGACTCTGAAAATACGAGATGTGATCGGGCGGCGAATCGGGCATCCGGTCGATATCATCGTGCCCGATGCTGAACAGATCACCATGCGGTCCCTCACTGGTAGCAATAGTGAAGACCGCGTCCCATGCTGGCATTCAAAACCAGCATTTAAATACATTTGCATGGCATTAATGGATTAGACCTGTATGCTCCGGGCCTCTCCACCCCTCTCAGGCAGAAGTGATGTGAGCGCGGGTCACAACAAGTATATACAAGCGGGGACTGGGCGCCATGGCTGCTGAGGGAGCGAGATAAGGTAAGAAAAGCTTTAAAACCTGTTAAATACTGTTGTGCTTGTATATGTTTCAAATGCACCCATCTGGTAAACCCACAGGCCACTAGTTGCTCACTGTGCTGACAGCTCACTTTGTCCTGTAAATGTTCACTGAGCCCCTGGTCATTTGGGAGCCCAGCCAGGCCAACCCTCTGGAAACATCAATAAGATCGGTGTGGCTAAGCTCTATCAGTGGCACATCAGGTGCTGGCACTCCTCAGTGCACTCATCAGAATCACAGCCCCACCGCAGGAACTAGCAGAGCTCATCCTAAACGAAATACACATGCGCCATGACCTTTGGCACCCTCCCTGGCACACAAGTGACTCTATCAGCTAGCCCACTCCACAGGATCAAGCTCCGCCTGCCCACTGCACCCACCCTGCTGACGGGATAACACACAGCCCACCCAATGAGTATGCCCACAGATGACCTCACTGGGGAGACAGGACAGACTTTGCAGAGGCCATTGTGACCACTGTTTGTGGCAGCCACTGGTACCCATGTTGCCAGGGACGGGTTTTGAGGACAGTGGGTCCCCAAATCACACGCCCAGTGCCACTCACTGATGGGGACAGGGGTGCAGTGTGGAAGGCAACATATTGGGGGAACAGCTGAGGGGTGGGAGTGGGTTTGGGGGGCACATGTGGAAAGTGGAGCTTTTGAACTGTAACTCAGGGTCACCTTTTCGCCTGTTGGATCTGGATGGGCAAGGGAACACTCAACTGGCTGACGTGTCTTCTCCTTTCCCCCCTGCAGAGAATGAATTTTGAGTTCAACCCAGAATGCTAGCCATCAACCTGGCCAATGCACGGAAGTTGGATTCCCATGCAATCGCAGAAGGTGTAACGCTTGCCCCTTTACCTCTTTCATACTTAACATCCAAAGCCCATAATACTCATTCCAGGTTAAGCAGCGTTTCACTTGCACCTCTTTCAATTTGGTCTATTGCATTCACTGCTCCCAATGTAGTCTCCTTATGGGCAGCACAGTAGCACAGTGGTTGGCATAGTTGCTTCACAGCTCCAGGGTCCCAGGTTCGATTCCCGGCTTGGGTCACTGACTGTGCGGAGTCTGCACGTGCTCCCCGTGTGTGCATGGGGTTTCCTCCGGGTGCTCAGGTTTCCTCCCACAGTCCAAAGATGAGCAGGTTAGGTGGATTTGCGATGATAAATTGCCCTTAGTGTCATAAAATGTTATGTGGGGTTGCTGGGTTATGGGGATAGGGTGGAGGTGTGGGCTTGGGTGGGGTGCTCTTTCCTAAGGGCCGGTGCAGACTTGATGGGCCAAATGGCCTCCTTCGATAGCAGGGCAGTGCGCATGACTCATACCTCCTTCTGCACTGTAAATTCTATGATTTTGGAGAAACCAAAAGCAGACTGGGTGATCGCTGAGCACCTTCGGTTTGTTCGCACTAAGAACCCTGACCTTCTGTTGCTTGCCATTTTAACAAAAGACCCTACTCCCATACCCACATGCCTGTCCTTGACCTGCTGCAATGTTCCAGTGAAGCTCAATGCAAACTGTAGGAACAACATCTCATCTTCCAGTTCACGCTACAGCCTTCCGGTCTCAACATCGAATTCAACAACATCAGATGATTAGCCCAACACTTCAGATGACTACCCCACCTCGACCCATTTGTTTTCATCCCATTTCAGTTTAACTGTCTTTTACCATTTCTTTCCTTCTTATCTTTCTTTATATATATTTACACTCCCCCCATCTTATCCACCTTTCCTTACCCTTCTCCCCTTTGCTTCCCCCTTCCCCTCCCCCCACATCTACATCTGTCACAGTTTACCCTCTGATGTTAGTTTCTCTGCTGTTTGACCTTTCACACCTTTTGTTCTCTCTGGGGACTGCCATTAGCACTCATTCCCCTTGGTTTCTGTGGCCATTAGCACCCCGTTTCTCTGGGTTTCGGTGGCTATGACTCAGCTTTCATTCTCATTCCGCAGTATAAATATTTCCCACTTTCTCTGTCTTTTACTTTTGTCAAAGGGTCATCTGGACTCGAAACGTTAGCTCTTTTCTCTCCCGGCAGGTTTCTCTCCCAGACGCTGTTAGATCTGCTGAGATTTTCCAACATTTCGTCTTTGGTCGCAGAAGTTGGAGGTGTAGGGCCTGCTCTAAGAGGACCCTGCACAGGAGAAACCTGTAATGGGGTTTGCCACCATGGCTGGTATGCTACAGATCCAGCTGGGAGTGATAGATGCAACACATATCCCCCTATGGGCACAGGTTCACCATGGGGTGCCCTTCATAAATAAGAAAGTTCCACTCTCTGAACGTATAGTTGGTGTGCGACCGCCAGCTGTACATCATGCACGTCTACATTCGATAGCAGGGCAGTGCGCATGACTCATACATCCTGCGCATTCGACGGTTCCCCCACCTTTGAGGTGCTCCCTCGCATGAGGAGCTGATGTTGTGTGACAAGATTACCTGCTGAGATTACCCATTAATGGCTCCAGTCTAGAGGCCCCAGACTGAGGTGGAGCACTAGTACAACGACACCCATGCAGCGACCAGGAGCATCATCCAGTGGTGCAGTGGCGTCCTAAAGGTGTGGTTATGGTACCTGGACCGTTCCGGTGGGGCCTTCAATACAGCCCTAGGAGGGTCTCCAACATCATGATGGCCTGCTGCGTCCTTCCTAACATTGCGCAGCCGATGGGAGACATGCTGGAGAAGGAGGAAGAATGCAGGGCCTCTTCTGACGAAGAGGATGAGGAGGATGTCCAACAGCACCAGGGCATGGAGTCTGGACTGGCACAGCATGCCACCCAAAATGTGCTCCGTGGCTGTCACATACGGGAAAACGTAATCACCTTCCGCTTTTCACACAAGGGACCTGGCCACCAGCAACTCCATAATCCTGTCCCACCTCTCTATACTCTCCCCAAACCCCCGAAACTCCTTCCAAGTGTGACCCCTCCCCATAGCCGCTCAAATCTCCACGTCCCTCCTCCCTTCCCTCCACCCCTGATCGCCCTCTCCCTCTGAGGGTAGTGCTCATATCACTACAGGGTTTTGGCCCTGGGTTGGCAGTATCAGCGTGTCTTGTCCACGGGATGGAGGATGATGATGACTCACTGTGAGATGAGATCTGCTGCTCCTCATCTTTTCATAGAATCTGACTCCAGCCATGAGGGTCACATTCCACTCTCCACCCGCATGCTCCCTGCATGTGTGCTGGCCGTTCCAGCTCATGGGCCATACATCCTTTGGATAGGGCACGGGGGTGGGGGGGGAGGTTATGTAGATGATGAGCGGTGATGTGATACTCACTGGGTAAGCAGTCTTACAAAGCAGCCTCACACCGCTGGCCCCATTCCCTGCCATCTTTGAGGGTCAACCCAGCGGACTGCCTAATTGTCCTGCAGGCCCTGCCCCATGCCATCCTCCATCTTTGTTGTTCTTCCACACCAGCAACCTCCATCCCCCTCCAACGTCCCATCCAGCAAACCCTCGACACCCAGCTCAGCCCATCCTTCACACAGGATTGTGGCGAGTTGTTGTTTTGGTGCAAATGTTTTTAACAGTGAGTATATACAGTATTGCGTCCTGACCCCGAACTCTATATGCTGTACCTATGCCAACTTAACTGGTGTCAAACGTCTTCATTTTACATGGCCTACCGCTCCTTGTGGATGTGACCACAGACAGCACATCAGACGTGGAGGTGGCCTGCTGCATATGTTGCCCTGTGGTCTGAGGTGCCTTTGGCAGCTATCCTCTGGAGGGCCTGGACCTGGATGGGGCCAGCCGACTTTTGTGTATCGAAGATGACGAGGTGCCACCCTGTTCTGCCCGTCAGATGCGCCAGTATCAGGTGGTGGGGGGGGGGGATTCAGAAGGGCTGAGGTGTTCCAGCAAGTCCCCTGCAGGAGGTACCACCACCATCACCTCCTCCTCCCTAGGGGTGCACAATGGCTCCCGGTAACTCCATGGGACAGAGGTGAAGCCGGAGGGAGCTCCGGAGGCTCCACTGTCACTCAACAATGCCAGCCCTGGAGGCCACTCTTGTCTGAACCAATGTCTCGATGCCCTCAGCCATGGAGCACTGGGACTGGGACATCTCGCTCAGTGAGTGAGACATGTCTCTCACTGCCTTGGTCATGTCCATCTGGCACTGAGCCAGATCCCCCTGTGGCTGGCCCACATCAGTCAGCGCCTGGTTAATGCTCTCAACATGCTCAGCCATGACCCTTTGTGACTGGGCCAAGCTCTGGAGCGCCGCAGCAATGTCCACGTGGGCCCGGTACGTGGTTGTCTGTGACTGGGCTCCTTTATCCTGAGCCTCACCATCAACCGCACAGTGTGCCCCAAGCCTTGGGCGTATTGACCCATGGCTGTGACTTTTTCATCCAAGGCTTCCACCGTGGTCACCATCCATTCAGTGGTTGCCTGGGTACCACGCATTGTCGGCACCGTATCCTGCCCTGGAGGCAATTGGAATCCTCCAACTGTACCTGCAGGCACTGGAATGTTGCTGACACTCCCTCCTGTGAATCCTGGCTCTGCCTATGCATCTTTACTAATACAGGGCAGCACGGTAGCACAATGGTGAGCACAGTTTCTTCACAGCTCCAGAGTCCCAGGTTTGATTCTCGGCTAGGTCACTGTCTGTGCGGAGTCTGCACGTTCTCCCCGTGTGTGCGTGGGTTTCCTCCGGGTGCTCTGGTTTCCTTCCACAGTCCAAAGATGTGCGGGTTAGGTGGATTGGCGATGCTAAATTGCCCTTAGTGTCCAAAAAATGTTAAGTGGGGGTTACTGGGTTACGGGATAGGATGGATACGTGGGCTTCAATGGGATGCTCTTTGTAGGGGCCGGTGCAGACTCGATGAGCCGGGTGGCCTCCTTCTGCACTGTAAATTCTATGATGATGGGATCATCCTTTCCAGAAGCGCTACACCTGGCAGCACTACAGCTGGTTCCTGGGATCGGGCAATAATTCCTTTGAACAACAAAGAACAAAGAACAAAGAAATGTACAGCACAGGAACAGGCCCTTCGGCCCTCCAAGCCCGTGCCGACCATGATGCCCGACTAAACTACAATCTTCTACTATTCCTGGGTCCATATCCTTCTATTCCCATCCTATTCATATATTTGTCAAGATGCCCCTTAAATGTCCCTATCGTCCCTGCTTCCACTACCTCCTCCGGTAGCGAGTTCTAGGCACCCACTACCTTCTGCGTAAAAAACTTGCCTCGTACATCTACTCTAAACCTTGCCCCTCTCACCTTAAACCTATGCCCCCTAGTAATTGACCCCTCTACCCTGGGGAAAAGCCTCTGACTATCCACTCTGTCTATGCCCCTCATAATTTTGTATACCTCTATCAGGTCTCCCCTCAACCTCCTTCGTTCCAGTGAGAACAAACCGAGTTTATTCAATCGCTCCTCATAGCTAATGCCCTCCATACCAGGCAACATTCTGGTAAATCTCTTCTGCACCCTCTCTAAAGCCTCCACATCCTTCTGGTAGTGTGGCGACCAGAATTGAACACTATACTCCAAGTGTGGCCTAACTAAGGTTCTATACAGCTGCAACATGACTTGCCAATTCTTATACTCAATGCCCCGGCCAATGAAGGCAAGCATGCCGTATGCCTTCTTGACTACCTTCTCCACCTGTGTTGCCCCTTTCAATGACCTGTGGACCTGTACTCCTAGATCTCTTTGACTTTCAATACTCTTGAGGGTTCTACCATTCACTGTATATTCCCTACCTGCATTAGACCTTCCAAAATGCATTACCTCACATTTGTCCGGATTAAACTCCATCTGCCATCTCTCCGCCCAAGTCTCCAGGCAATCTAAATCCTGCTGTATCCTCCGACAGTCCTCATCGCTATCCGCAATTCCACCAACCTTTGTGTCGTCTGCAAACTTACTAATCAGACCAGTTACATTTTCCTCCAAATCATTTATATATACTACAAAGAGCAAAGGTCCCAGCACTGATCCCTGTGGAACACCACTGGTCACAGCCCTCCAATTAGAAAAGCATCCCTCCATTGCTACTCTCTGCCTTCTATGGCCTAGCCAGTTCTGTATCCACCTTGCCAGCTCACCCCTGATCCCGTGTGACTTCACCTTTTGTACTAGTCTACCATGAGGGACCTTGTCAAAGGCCTTACTGAAGTCCATATAGACAACATCTACTGCCCTACCTGCATCAATCATCTTAGTGACCTCCTTGAAAAACTCTATCAAGTTAGTGAGACACGACCTCCCCTTCACAAAACCGCGCTGCCTCTCACTAATACGTCCATTTGCTTCCAAATGGGAGTAGATCCTGTCTCGAAGAATTCTCTCCAGTAATTTCCCTACCACTGAAGTAAGGCTCACCGGCCTGTAGTTCCCGGGATTATCCTTGTTACCCTTCTTAAACAGAGGAACAACATTGGCTATTCTCCAGTCCTCCGGGACATCCCCTGAAGACAGCGAGGATCCAAATATTTCTGTCAAGGCCTCAGCAATTTCCTCTCCAGCCTCCTTCAGTATTCTGGGGTAGATCCCATCAGGCCCTGGGGACTTATCTACCTTAATATTTTTTAAGACACCCAACACCTCGTCTTTTTGGATCACAATGTGACCCAGGCTATCTACACCCCCTTCTCCAGACTCAACATCTACCAATTCCTTCTCTTTGGTGAATACTGATGCAAAGTATTCATTTAGTACCTCGCCCATTTCCTCTGGCTCCACACATAGATTCCCTTGCCTATCCTTCAGTGGGCCAACCCTTTCCCTGGCTACCCTCTTGCTTTTTATGTACGTGTAAAAAGCCTTGGGATTTTCCTTAACCCTATTTGCCAATGACTTTTCATGACCCCTTCTAGCCCTCCTGACTCCTTGCTTAAGTTCCTTCCTACTTTCCTTATATTCCACGCAGGCTTCATCTGTTCCCAGCCTTTTAGCCCTGACAAATGCCTCCTTTTTCTTTTTGACGAGGCCTACAATATCACTCGTCATCCAAGGTTCCCGAAAATTGCCGTATTTATCTTTCTTCCTCGCAGGAACATGCCGGTCGTGTATTCCTTTCAACTGCCACTTGAAAGCCTCCCACATGTCAGATGTTGATTTTCCCTCAAACATCCGCCCCCAATCTATGTTCTTCAGTTCCCGCCTAATATTGTTATAATTAGCCTTCCCCCAATTTAGCACATTCATCCTCAGACCACTCTTATCCTTGTCCACCAGTACTTTAAAACTTACTGAATTGTGGTCACTGTTACCGAAATGCTCCCCTACTGAAACATCTACCACCTGGCCGGGCTCATTCCCCAATACCAGGTCCAGTACCACCCCTTCCCGAGTTGGACTGTCTACGTATTGTTTTAAGAAGCCCTCCTGGATGCTCCTTACAAACTCCGCCCCGTCTAAGCCCCTGGCACTAAGTGAGTCCCAGTCAATATTGGGGAAGTTGAAGTCTCCCATCACCACAACCCTGTTGTTTTTACTCTTTTCCAAAATCTGTCTACCTATCTGCTCCTCTATCTCCCGCTGGCTGTTGGGAGGCCTGTAGTATACCCCCAACATTGTGACTGCACCCTTCTTATTCCTGATCTCTACCCATACAGCCTCACTGCCCTCTGAGGTGTCCTCTCGCAGTACAGCTGTGATATTCTCCCGAACAAGTAGCGCAACTCCGCCTCCCCTTTTACATCCCCCTCTATCCCGCCTGAAACATCTAAATCCTGGAACGTTTAGCTGCCAATCCTGCCCTTCCCTCAACCAGGTCTCTGTAATGGCAACAACATCATAGTTCCAAGTACTAATCCAAGCTCTAAGTTCATCTGCCTTACCCGTAATGCCCCTTGCATTAAAACATATGCACTTCAGGCCACCAGACCCGCTGTGTTCAGCAACTTCTCCCCGTCTGCTCTGCCTCAGAGCCACACTGTCCCTATTCCCTAGTTCTCCCTCAATGCTCTCACCTTCTGACCTATTGCTCCCGTGCCCACCCCCCTGCTTCAAAAATAAGACAGTAGGGAAACAGGAATATTGTTTAAATTATTTCAGTTCTACTATGGTATCTCTGAGACAACATTATTCAAAAAGAAAAAAATGTTACAAAGATTTCCTACTGTCTTAATTGATCCTTTGGAAGATCTTGGGTGAGCAGTGGCAGAAAATCAGTAGGGAATATGTTTTCTGTGTGTCTGCACTTAGTATAACATGCCTCCCATTCCTGGGATCATAGATGGACATTCAATCAGACCCTATGTACAGATTACGGCAATTGACTCTTTGGAATATTAATTGTAAGCAATGCCTATAAATGCAATACATCCATCATTCCCATTGCAGCAGAAAGGAAACCAAGTTTTGTTGACTTGCTGAGTCCATGTAACCTCGATCAGAAGCTACCTACACTCCTTCGCTGAAGCCGGCCACCACACTTTGCTGCAGCAAATCCGGAATTTGTTGGGCTACCGGTAACTGTCCAAAAATTCAATCGACCTGGTTGCTGACTCTTGCCAGAGTCCGGAGTGGAATTTCTTGGTGGGTGAAAGCCCTGCTGACCCCACTTATAGGAAGTCAAAAGATTCAAGCTGTTGTATCTCTGTCCAATTTTTCCAGCCAACTCTTCTGCAGTAATAAGCTCTATAGACTTTTAGGCACTCCATTATTAGCAATAGGTGAAAGGGTTAGAAGTTATACTTCAGCACTGAGAGCAATCAAACATGTTGGTCCAGATTTGTGGATCGGATTGGTTGTGACCTAGGATCTGCAACTTGACCCTGAATTAATATCATATCAGTCTGTGTTTTGGCCTCCCAATTGTTTATGATTCAGATTGAAGGAAGGAAGGAAACGTATTGCGAGCTATAGGACTGGTGGAATTTTTAATTAATTTTGAAATTTGCGAAGATTAGGGCCAGGCATCCCCAAAAGACTATTCTGAGGATTATTTCCCACAACACAAGGCTGACATCAGCTGCTCTTGAGTGTTCAGCATGGAAAGCCTACTCGCAATTCCAATGATTGTGGTTCTGGGAGAGGAACAAGTGAAGGGGCGGATGAAGCTTTAACATTTAGATCTCATTGGAACTCATCTGAGTCACCTTAGACTTTCTGACATGGGGGGCAGGATTTTCTGATTTGAAGACTAAGTGCTGACACCGGCATGGGAACAGTGGCGTTTCACTGCAGAAAAAACAGCGCAAAGGCTGCACCAATCCTCCATTCAGTGGGGTGATATCAGCCATGCAGCGTAAAGCCCCAAGCTTTACCTGCAGATACGGCCGGAGAATTGCCGCGTTCATGGCCGCGCATGTACACGCCGGCAGCCTGCAGCAGGCACGCCGTGTAACATGGCGCCGGCCGCGCGCAGACCCGGTCTGCCAAAAGCTCCCCCCTGTAACTCCCCTCGCCACCCCCGGACCACCTCCCAACATTCCCCCCCAGCGCCCGCCGAAACCCCCACTGCCCGTGGAACGGCTCCCCCCCCACCCAGACTGTGACTGCGTTGGACGCAGCCGCCAAACGGGGTCCACAAATAAAAATAGCATGAGTGACCTATGCCGTCGGGAACTCAGCCCATCAGGGGCGGAGCATCGGGGAGGGCCTCAGGTGACTTCCTGACGCCATCAATATGGTGTGCGGCGTGCTCCCCGAGTATGCTGTTTTTGAGGGGGCGGAGCATCGCAAAAGCGGCGCTATCCCCGATTTCGTAGCAAACATGGATTCTTCGGCAGATCGCCAAATGCGATTTCGGCGTCGGTTACCAGAGAAGCCAGCCCGGGATATATAGCAACCTTGTCTTCATGATCAATGCTTAGTGGTAAAACAAGTCACAGGGTTATGTGGTGTATCCAGTCTAAATCACTGAATGTCAGTTGCTGTGAAGTTTGCTGTAACATTAGTTTTATTCTTATGAATGGATAGTTTACACTATTGTGATCCAAGCTGATGTTACTACTGGACAATCAGGTCCCAAAATGAGACCCTGGCTCGATAGACCGTAACTTTTAATCTTTGTTTGGAGACATGGATGAACAGACTCAGAGGAGTGCAAATTAACTTTTAACAAAAGAGTAAAACATGTATTGAACATGAAAAGATTGAATGGAATACACTGCACCTTCACCCCACCTATATTTTCACAGATGTACGCAGATTCTTAAGGATAACACAATTTACAAAATGAATCTTATACTATAATGTACTTGGTAAGTATACAGTCATTGTAAACTGTCATGTGAGAGTACCTTTAAGAAAAGGATGTTTATCAAATAGCTGTAGTGGATGTATCTTTAAGAAATGGGTGTTTATCAAATAGCTGCAGTGATGTCAGTGTGTGGGTGGAGCTGAGCTGTGACTCTGCTTTCACTTTCGCTTTGAGCAGAAAGCTGTGTGGCTGTGTGTTTTAGTTTCGGTTTTCAGAGTTGAAAAAGCTGCAGTCACAGCAAGAAAAAAAAATGAAAATCGCTTATTGTCACAAGTAGGCTTCAAATGAAGTTACTGTGAATAGCCCCTAGTCACCACATTCCGGCGCCTGTTCGGGGATGCTGGTACGATAATTGAATCGTGCTGCTGGCCTGCCTTGGTCTGCTTTAAAAGCCAGCTCTTTAGCCCTGTGCTAAACCAGCCCCTGAAGATGCATTGATCTCTCTCTGCAACCAAAGACTGTCTCCAGATCATTTGAGGATTTCAATGTAATACCTGTTTCTGTAGAGAATTTAAACCTGCTGTCTTTCTGTAAAGGATGTTGTTAGGAAAGTTACGAAGGGTTACTTATAGAATATTGAACCTGTGGGGATTATTGGTGTTGATAGTTGTTAAGATGTTTACTGTGTGTTTATAAAGTGTTAACTGGGTTCATAAATAAACATGGTTTTATTTTAAAAGTACTTTAGATCTCTGTTGCACCACACCTGTAAAGTAGGCCCTTGTGCTCCCCATAACAGCAACCTAGTAAAAGACGTGGGTCAGGTGAACTCTATGATATACGTTGGAGTTTTCTAAACCCTGGCCCATAACAAAATCAACAGGTCAACTCTGGTCAGACACACCACACTCTGAAATCAAGTGGCAGATGCCATCCAATAAAACATTGGAGGATTTCTCATCAAAGTCCCCCAGATGCTGTCGTACTCTGAGCCAACTAGTCTTACTGGAATTCTGGCTTCCATATAAGGGTTTCAAAACTCCACTCTAGAAAAACATTCTTCAAAATCTTCTGCCAAACAACGCTTTCTCTTGGGTCGCCTTCACCAAGAGTCCACTTCCTGGATTTCAATCTCTCCCTTCAGTATTTCTCTGCCTTGGATTGCCATGTGCATTCATGCTTCTGCACAATCTCTCAAGTGCCAGCCATGCAAACAGAACACCACTGCTTCACAAGATTTATGAAGGTTGTCACCTACTTTAGGATTAATTCAGATATTGGGAACTTCACCAGGTCTTCACCTTGCAGCTCTGTCTTTACTCTGCCCCTTTCTTTATCTTCAGTCAACAGTACCTTGTTCAGATTCCAGTTCTTTGTCCCTTTGATTTCAGTCTTCCTGGGATTTCCCGTTTCATCCCTGGTTTCTAGAACTATCTGTTCTTTCATTTGTGGGACCTACTTTCCGCCCTTGACTCTCTGCTGAAAGTTTCTGTGTGAGCTGCTTTCTTTTCAGGTACCTTGTTCCAACTGGACCACGAGTGCTTCTGCTCTTCAATGTGGGCCACTGGTTTCTAAGCAACAGCCTTGTCTTTCTTTAAACAATACTTGTTTATACGTCATAAAATCATTACAGTTTAATTATAATACAGTATATTTATTTACTTTTTAATTTAAAGTACCCAATTATTATTTATTTTCATGAAGGGGAAATTTAGCACGGCCAATCCACCTACCCTGCATGTCTTTGAGTTGTGGGGGTGAGACCCATGCAAACACGGGGAGAATGTGTAAACTCCACATGGACAGTGACCCGGGGCCGGGATCGAACCCAGGTCCTCGGTGCAATGAGGCAGTAGTGCTAACCACTATGCCACAGTACTGCCCCATAGATACAGTTTAAAATGAAACCAAAACCCACTGAAATGCAGGCACCTTTGTTTAACATGAAGCTAAATAACGTTTGAAATATTTCTTGCACAGAAACTCAAAATTAAACTTGCTTAATGCTGAAACTTGTTTCAGAATACAAATTTAGATTATGTAAAAATATCTCTGTAAAAATATCTGTTTCCTGACATGTAACACCTTCTTATTGGAGGGCAAGGTATTTTTGGATGTATAGGTTTTGTCCTTAAACCCAGGATTCTTTCCATAATTGCGAGGGGTTTGCGGAAATATTCCAGTGTGGGAGATTAAGTGAGGTTCAGTCTATGATTGGCAGATTCCAACAGATCTGTAGAATAATTAAGCTGAATGGCCTTTCTTATTCAGTGTACTGTAAACTTGCATTTTCACATGCTATACAGTCACTGTGCCTCCCCATCATCCCCATTATACTCGCAGCACGATAGCACGGTAGCACAGTGGTTAGCACTGTTGCTTCACAGCGCCAGGGTCCCAGTTTCGATTCCCGGCTTGGGTCACTGACTGCGGAGTCCACACATTCTCCCTGTGTCGGGTTTCATCCGGGTGCTCCAGTTTCTTCCCACAAATCCCAAAAGACGTGCTGTTTGGTAATTTCGACATTCTGAATTCTCCCACTGTGTACCTGAACAGGCGCCGGAACGTGGTGACTAGGGGCTTCTCACAGTAAGTTCATTGCTGTGTTAATGTAAGCCTATTTGTGACAATAAAGATTATTATTAAAAAATTAGTCAATTTGCAATGGTGCATTTGGGCATACCCAAGGTTTCCAGGGTATAGTTCTTTTCATAAACCTACAATATAGCATCTGAGAAAAGTGCAGCAAAATGTAAGAATGTTATGCTTCCAATATTGAAAATGTTGGAATTCACAAAGAAACTAGGTAAGAATGGTGAGGTGAAAGTTTTGTATGAAACATATGGGGCGGGATTTTCCGTCGGCCGCGCCAAAATCAAGAAACGCGATTGCACGGAGAATTTGTTCCCACGCCAAAATCACGGAGGACGTCGATTTGACACCCAATCGCAATTCTACGTCACCTCGACAGCGGCGCCAATGCATTCCGGAATGCACATACAATAAACACCATTTGCATATCATTGGCGGGCCTGACCCGGTATTCTCTTGGGCCTCCGCGATTCTCCGCCTCCATGGGTCGAATTCCCGACGCCACTGTTCACTTGTGCTTTTAAAAATTGTGAATCCAGCATCGTGGCTGATGAGGCAGCGAGACGGGGTATTGGAAGTGTCCAACATCGCCATAGTTTTCGGACAGTTATGCCGCTGGCCAGGGGGCTTCTGCCAGGACTGGAGGGGTAGCGGGGGGTGGCCAGGAAGTGGGCTGTGGGGTCGGGGTGCACGGACACGGAACACCATTGCTGCGACCCACTGTGAACCTAGGGCACCAGTTTGTAAGGATGTCCATGCAGGATACGCCCCTCGGTGCCCTCTGGCCCCAACCAACCCATCAGCATGATGGGCCGCTCCAGACCTACCAGTGCCATTGTTTTGGCTGGGATGAGTGTGCGTGGGGTTGTAAGGTGTTTCTGTGGCTGCAGCTTGTCAGCCTCCCGAGTATCAATCATGAATCTGGCGAATCCCGCACCATTTCTCATTAGAATAAATTGTGTTTTCTGTGCTGCCAGTTGGTGCTAGCCCCTCCACAGTTGCTGTATCGGTCCAGTGGGGCACCAGTTTTACTGTCGTGGAACTCCACAAATCCTACGCCGACATCAACACTTAGTCTCAGGAATGGAGAATCCAGCCCATGGTGGTAGTGTCCCACCAGTTCACAATATCAACAAGCAGCGTGAAAAACTACTTAAATACCATGCATAAATTGACACAGTTAAAGGAATTACTGCGTACAGAATTAAAGTTAGAACGAAGGGCTAAATTTGCTGACCTTGATAATGTGCGTTATGAATGACACTTTGGAAGCGGCAATATGGAAGGTACAAAAATTGGATCAGCAAAACAATTTTTATGACTGATTTAGAATATTTTATCACTATTTTATGTTTCAGGTAAACATTTATATCTGCTATGTGTTCTGTCATAGTGAGGGGGTTCCTATTTCAGGGACAACGCTAACATTTCTGTGGGGAAAATTACAATGGAGGAGAGAATACATCTGTCCTCCTGCTTTATTTGCTTTCTGGAGCAATAACGTTTTATAAGTCAGCAAGATGTAATGCAGGTGTACAGGATCCAAAAGAAATGAATGAAGGAACAACCAAAATACATGAAACAACTGAAGTTCCAGCAAATGCTTGGTGAAGCTGGGAAATCTTATACACATTCAAACCATGAGTGTCAGTAAGCCTAATCGGATCAAGCAGCATACAACACTGGACTCAGCATTAGCTGCTCTTGCCGTTGATCATCAGTCACAGTCTTCTATGCCCCTTCCAACCATTAGTGAAATAAAATTGTACGGAATATCCTATTCCCTTGAAACCATCGACGTAATTTCAGTTCCATTTGGAAGCTGAAACATTGAGCATGCAGTATTTGAATAAGAAAACAATTTTTATTACTGCTTTGTGATGCTTTCTCACTGTTTGATGTTTCTCCCATAGCCTATGAAAAGTTTGAGAAGAAAATATTCATGCCCAAGGGACCCTTGTAATAGCGAGACCCCCTACAGGAGCCTCCTTCCTATAGGAACCTTCTCCACAGACCCTCCCCTACAGACCACCCTCGCAACACACAGAACGCCGCACAAACAACTCCCCCCCCCCCCCCTCTGAAAAGGGACTTTGTCTGGAGGCTGCAGAGCAGTGGGAAGTATTATAGCTACAATACTTACCTTGCAGATCCACGTGTCCATTCCTAGAAGGAGAGCAGCTGTGCCTGCGTTTGGTTCCCACGGATTTATTAGCTGCAAGCCATTCAAAGCTTTGGAGTAGTGGTCTGTGATTGACAGCTTCTCCAAACCGTCTGCAACTTTGATCCATTCATCTTCCTTCACGGTTCAGTGGCCTACGTGATGAAACCCAAATGTTTACAAACAATTGCCACATCAAAGAGTGGTAAGTACATTCCAATCACTCAAGTGTGTGATTTCACTGCACTTAACTCTCCTAAAAGGGGGGACCCTTTAGACAAGGTGTCTTGTGGGGGTTCGTTTGAGCAGGGCCCCAGTCGGGAGGGGGGGGGGGGTCCCGTTATCACAGGCGTGCCTGTGGGGGGGTCTCCGTTTCACAGCGGTACCTGTGATGGCTCCCCCTATGACAGGGGTCCCAGGGCTCTCTATTACAGTGGTACCTTAGGAGGTCCCTTTGGCTTAAGGAGGCAAATGCAATATTAACATTCATGTCGAGAGGGCTAGAATACAAGAGCAGGGATATACCTCTGAGGCTGTATGAAGCTCTGGTCAGACCCCATTTGGAGTATTGAGAGCAGTTTTGGGCCCGTATCTAAGTAAGATTGAGCAGGCCTTGTAAAGGGCCCAGAGGAGGTTCACAAGAGTGATACCTGGAATGAAGAGCTTGTCATATAAGGAACGGTTGAGGACTATGGGTCTGTACTCGTTGGAGTTTAGAAGGATGAGGGGGATCTTATTGAAACTTACAGGATACTGCGAGGCCTGGATAGAGTGGACGTGGAGAGGATGTTTCCACCATTCCACCAGTCGGAAATACCAGAACCAGAGGGCACAACCTCAGACTGAAGTGACAATCCTTTAAAATTGAGATGAGGGGGAATTTCTTCAGCTAGAGGGTGGTGAATCTATGGAACACTTTGACGCCCAAAGCTGTGGAGGCCAAATCACTGAGTGCCTTTAAGACGGAGATAGATAGGTTCTTGATTAATAAGGAGATCGAGGTTATGGAGGGAATGCAGGAGAATGGGGATGAGAAAAGTATCAGCCATGATTGAATAGCAGAGCAGGCTCAGGGGCCTAATTTTGCTCCTATGTCATATGGTCTTATGGTTTTGGCGAGGGGACTCCTGTTGGGGTCTTCCTATTACAGGGGTCCTTGTGGGTGGTCTCCCTATTACAGGAGTCCCTGTAGGGATATCTTGCTATCATCGGGGTCCCTGCTGGGTGTTTTCCTATCACCAGGGTCCCTATGGGGGGGGGGGGGGGAGTTGATCGGTTCGTCCCAGACTTGGGGCTCGTGGGGCACCCAGGCAATCCTGGGTAGGTGGGCTGCTGTGCAGTGCGGGGCAAGGGATAGGGCGGTGACTGACCACAGGACCTCGCTATCAGGCAGCATGCTCAAGTTGGCGATTAATAGTCGGATTCCCTGTGAATCCCTCGTATTCCATGCCATGCATATATCAGGCCATTTCAGAGGGTACTTACAAGTCAACTACTTGGCTGTGGGTCTAGTGTCATCTCACCTATGTACAAATTGGGAAAGTGAAACTAAATTAGGCTTGTTTTCTCGCCATCATATTTCTTTACTATCTTCATTGCCATAAAATGCAAAGCACATGTGCACAATATTAAAAACAAGAATATCAGAAAATCCACACACAGAAATGACACTGGGCAGGATTCTCCATTTGTGAGACTATGGTCGTGTTACCAGGAAAATGGAAGATACGTAGTGAATACTTTATGAAGCGTTTAACAATTCTTGGGTTACAATCTTCAGTGATTATTGATTTCATTGAAGTTTTTTAATTGACACATGTCCTTACTACCCCGAAGCCTGAAAAGTTCTTTACTCACAATTACAGTATTTTGAGTGGTCATCAGTATAAACTACAGAAATTTGGTTTGCATCTTGATCTTCATCATTTTTATTCACATATAATTGGTAATACTTGGAATGCTTTGCTTGATTTTGTTGTGAATGCTGAAAATTCGTGACTATTAGAAGATTCGTTAGAAACACAGTGGGCTGGATTTTCCACTTCCCGCTGCCTGTAGCGGAGCTCCCAATGCAGCAGAGAATCCAGCAATGGGGCAAAAAAAGGGGATCGATGCCTGGCGTCGATCCTGTCCTGGTGCTTCGGTTCCCAGTTTGACTCGTTTGTATCCTATTTAACAGGCTGCGCCAACCCTGCATGAATCTATCGTCCTTTGGGCCTGGATTCACATGGGTGGGAATTGGTGCAGGTATTTAGCAGCGTAGCCCTGGCCCGGTGGAACTTGCGGTGGGCCAAGACTGGAACAATTGAAGGGAGTTGCCCCCAAAGTCCATCAGAGGGGCATCATCCCCGCCACAATGCAAATCTTGCCCACCAGACCCCCTACCATGTCCTCACCAGAGAGCCCCCATAAGAGAGACTCCCACCAGAAACCCCCCTTTACAGAGACATCTACCAGAAACACTCCCATAAGAGACACCCCACCAGACACCCCCAATTACAGAGACCCCCCCACCCCACCAGACACCCACAATTGCAGAGACCCCCAACAGAGATGAATCACCAAAATTGGGCTGCTACTTTAAGGTGGACTCCCACCCCCACCCCCCCCCCCCCCCGCCCCCCGAAACACAATTCTGTCCCCCGTTCACCATGGGATTTTCTGGGTCACCACCTCCCCAAAGGCACGAGGGTGACCCCCCCTCCCCAACAGAAAGAGACCCCCAAAAGAGACCCCTAATTACAGAGACCCCAACCAAAGTCCCCCAAATTATAGAGACCCACACTAGAGATCCCCCATAAGAGAGAACCCTATCAGAGACCCCCCATGAGAGAAACCCCCACCAGAGACCCGTAAATTTGTGGGCAGCACGGTAGCATTGTGGATAGCACAATTGCTTCACAGCTCCAGGGTCCCAGGTTCGATTCCGGCTTGGGTCACTGTCTGTGCGGAGTCTGCACATCCTCCCCGTGTGTGCGTGGGTTTCCTCCGGGTGCTCTGGTTTCCTCCCACAGTCTAAAGATGTGCAGGTTAGGTGGATTGGCCATGCTAAATTGCCCTCAGAGTCCAAAATTGTCCTTAGTGTTGGGTGGGGTTACTGGGTTATGGGGATAGGGTGCAGGTGTGGGCTTGGGTAGGGTGCTCTTTCCAAGAGCCGGTGCAGACTCGATGGGCCAAAAGGCCTCCTTCAGCACTGTAAATTCTATAAATTAAAGAGACTCCCACCAGAAACTACCCCATAAGAGAGACTCCCACAGTTAAGTGCTTTCTGCAGGGTAAAGGAAGAAGTGAGAGCATTTAATTGTCTTTGATCTGGTCAGGGGCTGTCAACCATAACTAGATGTTTATAAGTGTTGCACTTAGTATCACCACTGATTGCTTGAAATCCACTCAAGCTTGAATGGAGATGAATTAAACAATGCAGACAGCTGGGTATGTGTGGAAGCTGTCAATCATAGCGCAGTAAAATCAGTTTCCTAGAGAAATGAATGAAAGGCTTGCAGATCAAGGGTGTGATTCAGCGAAAAATGTTGTAAATGTCATTTCGGGCAAGCTTGGCAGAGTGCTTCCTGAAAGCTTTTTGGGAGACATCCAGACCTAGATTCACCCAAATGTTGTCATTTTCTTAGGCCTTGGGGAGTTTCTTCCGGGTTTAGTCCACACTTTCTGCAGTGGGGTTCTGAACTCACTGGCTAGACCTGCTCCTCAGAGAGCGAGGCAACATTTTGAAAGGGTGCCCCAATCTCTAAGTATGTTTGAGGGTCCCCCACATCACCACCCATGGACAATGCCACCCCCTGCATTCATGGACATTACTTCACCCAAGTGAGGACACCCCAATAAGGGGTCACTGAGGGCCCCCACTTTCAGCGCCCCCACTCCCTTTTCAGAGTTTCCCTTTTCAGGACTCCACCTTCACCACCTAAAACTTTGAGGCCCCTACATACCCCGCCTTTCATATTCCCCTCACCATGCCTTTCATGGGTATGGTACTCCTCAGGCCCTGACCCTTGGCAGTACCAAACTGGTACCTGGGCACCCTGACACTGCCAAGCTGACACCCGGGGTGTGCCCTGGCACCCTGGCATGACCAGGAAGTTGAGATGGCTCTGCCAGGGTGCACAGATGGCAGGAGCAGTGCCAGGGTACTGCCATACCCTGTCCCCAACCACCAGCATGGCTCCAATGGCCTCCTAGACCCCCGACTGATGTCCACTTGTGGAGACCAGTACTAAGCGGCGCCTTGTTGAGGCCTTGCCACTGCGACCATTGACTCCGGGGCACCGGGTGAAAGCAGCGTTGGCATATTTAAATGAACCTAATGGCTCATTTAAATATCATTATCTGAATCATGCCCAGTGAGGCTATGATCCAGAGCATGCTGGGTACAGTGAGTCAGGTGGCTCACAGTTGCCCAGCGTGAAGCCCGATTTGGGTCTCGCCCATTATACACCCATGATACCCGACCGCATGCCAGGGGCAAAGCGGTGGCTGAATCACACCCAAAAGACCTGAAGGGTTTGAAACCCAGGTGGTGTGGTTTTCCCTTTCTAGGAATTGAAAGCTGCAGCTTCCTCCTCCTAGACCAGCAGGTGTATTGCACAGGTAAGTATTGAGGGAGTGGGTTTTTTCACTGCCTCTGTCTGGATTGCTCTCTAGCTTCCAGGCAGGGGTCTCTCTTATGGGGGGCTTCCAGGCAGGAGTCTTTCTTATGGGGGGCTTCCAGGCAGGAATATCTCTTATGGGGGGATCTCTGGTTGGGGTCTCTGAAATTGGGGGGTCTCAGTTGACGGTGCATCTCATGCACGGTCTCTGGTGGGGATCATTTTTATGGGGGCTCTCTGTTGGGGGTCTTTGTAATTGTGGGTGTCTGGTGGGGGGGGGGGACCCGGTAATTGGGGGTGTCTGGTGGAGGGGGTCTCTGTAATTGGGGGTGTCTGTTGGGGTGTCTCTTTTTGGGGTGTTTCTGGTAGGTGTCTCTGTAAAGGGGGGTTTCTGGTGGGAGTCTCTCTTGTGGGAGGTCTCTGGTGAGGACATGATAAAGGGGTCTGGTGGGCAAGATTTGCATTGTGGCGGGGATAATGCCCCTCCGATGGTCTTTGGGGGCAACTCCCTTAAATTGTTACCTTCTTGGCCCACCACAAGTTCCACCGGGCCAGGGCCACTCTGCTAAATACCTGCACCAATTCTCACCCACGTGAATTCAGGCCCAAAGGACCAGAGATTCATGCAGGGTTGGCGAATATGGTGCCCAGCCTGTTAATAGGATACAAACGAGTCAAACTGGGAACCGAAGCATGAAATGAAATGAAAATCGCTTATTGTCACAAGTAGACTTCGAATGAAGTTACTGTGAAAAGCCCCTAGTCGCCACATTTAAGCGCCTGTTCGGGGAGGCTGGTTCGGGGAGGCTGGCATCAGGACAGGATCGGCGCTAGGCACCGGTCCCCTTCTTTTGCCCCACGCTGGATTCTCTGCTGCATTGGGAACTCCGCTGCAGGCGGCAGGAAGTGGAAAATCCAGCCCACTGTGTATCTAACAAATCTTTTAATAGTCACGACATTTTCAGCATTCACAACAAAATCAGCAAAGCATTCCAAGTATCACCAATTGTATGTGAAAAAAAATGATGAAGATCAAGACGCAAACCAAATTTCTTTAGTTTATACTAATGACCACACAAAATACCGTAATTGTGAGTAAAGAACTTTTCAGGCTTCGCGGTAGTAAGGACATATATCAATTTATAGACTTTAATGAAATCAAAAATCAATCCTCACTGAAGATTGTAACCCAAGAATTGTTAAACACTCTTCATAAAGTATTCACTACATATCTTCCATTTTCCTGGTAACACGTCTTTGCACTCTCTCTATAAATTGTATACCTCTCTGAAAGTGTGGATTATAAACTGTGGATGCAAGGTGTGGGTATATCAGCTGCTTACAGAGTTTATGATATATATAGCTCCAACCCATTTATTTGACATTAGCTGTCACCCAACCATTTTCTGCCCTCAATCTAAACCAGAAATAGGTGGAGTCGGGTTGGGACACAATGTTCTCACAGTTTAATTCTCCACCTGACCTAAACCTGTCCATTTTATCAAGTTAAAATTCAGCACTTTGGTCTGACATTTGGTGGTTCTCCTGAGATGTCCCTTCAGGCTCCAGGAAATAAAAGTTAGATTAGCCTGTAAAAGCATTCGCTTTTGGCTGTCAGGTTTTACTGACCGTCCGGTTTGTGACTCATTTTTTTTTTCATATTCATTTACGGGATGTGGGCGTCGCTGGCTAGGCCATCATTTATTGCCCATCCCTAATTGCCCTTCAGAAGGTGGAGGCGAGTTGCCTTCTTGAACCGTTGTAGTCCTCATAGGGCCACAATATCCACAAGGTTCTTGTCTGAATAATGGGCTTCAATTTCCTCTTTTTTAACTGTTCACTTTGATTATTTTTTCCTGTTGTCTATCAGCAATCATATTGTGCAAAATGCTTCTGCCCAATATTAATATTCTCCAAAACACATGCTTCCAGAAAAATGTTCAATTAGTTCTGTTGCAGCAAAACAAAATCTGCAAGGTTTTGCAAAGTAAAACTCATCTATTGGGAGTAATGTATTGATGTGGATAGAGAATTGTTTGATGGACAGGAAGCAGAGAATGGAAATAAACGGGCCCTTTTCAGACAGGCAGGCAGTGACTAGTGGGGTACCACAAGGTTCAGTGCTGGACTATGGCCAATGCCACCCCGTGCGTGGGTTTCCTCCGGGTGCTCCAGTTTCCTCTCACAAGTCCTGAAAGATGTACTGTTAGATGAATTGGGCATTCTGAATTCTCCCTCTGTGTACCCGAACAGGCGCTGGAATGTGGCGACTAGGGGGTTTTCACAGTAACTTCATTGCAGTGTTAATGTAAGTCTACTTGTGACAATAAAGATTATTACTTTTCAAAAAACAGATGTATTGAGTTGAGGGGACCTGGAACATAATCTTGGCAAAAATAAATTGTGTTCCTTCTTTGGTTGAATCAAACTAAAATATACTGGATATCTTGACTATGGGTGGATTACATGTTGCTGAGAAGTGGACAAGAGTACGACCCGGATGTGGGTGCACCCCCGCCCCATCATTGAAGGATGCCCAATTATGTGTCTTTCATCGAGCTGGTGGGCACTGGGCAGGACTCCGGCCAACAACAGTGGGAAATGGTGGGCAGCATGCTCAAATTGGCAATGCAAGGTGTCTGAGGGCAGAATGGTCAGGGAACCAGTCACAGCCACCCATTAGAAAGGCACCCCCTGGCACAGGACTGTGGCAGTGATGCGCTAAGCGTCAAGAACCACAAAGACATGTGAGACTTTAACTCAGGCTTTAATATACTACATGGGAGGCTTACCCGACACAGACGACCCCAGACAGAATGGGGGCTGTCCCAGAAGAGGTTCTTATACTGACTCCCGGGGGAGTGGCTAAGGCGGAGCTCTCCGTGGCCAGGTCGGGTTACCTACCAGTGACCGAACCTCTGCAGAGTTACAGTACAATACACAGTATTACAGGGCCACGTTACGCACAACTATTATATACTATGTACAATGGTAGGGAGGTACAGTGGTGTATCACCACAGGCAGGTGCAGCATAAATTACTCGTAAGGGGCACAAGATTAATGAGCAAAATTAAAGCTCATGGTAGTGAGGGTAATGCACTGATGTGGATAGAAAATTGGTTGACGGACAAGAAGCAGAGAATGGGAATAAATGGGGCCTCTTCAGATTGGCAGGCAGTGACTAGTGGGGTACCGCAAGGTTCAATGCTGGGACCTCAGCTGTTCACAATAGACTTCAATGGTTTAGACGATGGAATTTCATGGAGTATCTTCAAATTTGCAGATGGCACCAAGCTGAGTGGCAGTGTGTGCTGTGAGGAGGATGCAAAGAGGCTGCAGGGTGACTTGGCAGGCTGGCTGAGTGGGAAAATGCGGGCATCATGTGGGCAACTGTGAGGTTATCAACTTTGGTGGCAAAAGGCAGCACGGTGGCGCAGTAGTTAGCTCTGCTGTCTCATGACGCCGAGGTCCCAGGTTCAGTCCCGGCTCTGGGTCACTGTCCGTGTGGAGTTTGCACATTCTCCCCGTGTTTGCATGGGTTTCGCCCCCACGACCCAAAGATGTGCAGGCTCAGTGGATTGGCCACGCTAAATTGCCATTTAATTGGAAAAAATGAATTGGGCACTCTGAATTTATTTTTAAAAAACTTTGGTGGCAAAAACAGGAAAGCTGATTATTATCTGAGCGGTGGCAGTTTAGAAAAAGGGAAGTGCAACGAGACCTGCGTGTCATGGTGGAACAGTCGCTGAAGGTTGGCAAGCAGGTGCAGCAGGCAGTGAGGAAAACTAATGGCATGCTGGCCTTCATAGCGAGAGGATTTGAGTAGACATATCTTGCTGCAGTTATACAGGGCCTTGGTGAGGCCACACCTCGAGTATTGTGTGCAGTTTTAGTCTCCTAGTTTGAGAAAGAACATTCTTGCTATTGAGGGTGTCCAGCAAAAGTTCACCAGACTAATTCCCGGGATGGCAGGACTGACATATGAAGAAAGACTGGATCAACTGGGCTTGTACTCACTGGAGTTTAGAAGAATGAGAGGGGATCTCATAGAAACATATAAAATCCTAATGGGACTGGACAGGCTATATGTGGGAAGAATGTTCCCAATGTTGGGGACTTCCTAAACTAGGGGTCACAGCCTAAGAATAAGGGATAATTCATTCGGGACTGAGATGAGGAAGAACATCTCTCAGAGTTGTGAGCTTGTGGAATTCTCTACCACAGAAAGCTGTTGGGGCCAGATCGTTTGATATATTCAAGAGGGAGCTGGACATGGCCCTTGTGGCTAAAGGGATCAAGAGGTATGGAGAGAAAGCGGGAGTGGGATACTGAATTTGTATGATCAGCCATGATCACATTGAATGGTAGTGCAGGCCCGAGGGGCCGAATTGCCTACTCCTGCACCTATTTTCTATGTTTATATGTTTCTAAAGTTTTTTGCAGGAAGATATTTAAATTCTTTGAATACTTGCAGCAGCTTGGAACTTAGTTTTACATGTGTGTCGATTTCAGTGCTCGCAGTGAATCATTCAGGACCTATGCCAGGGAGGAAATTTGAGTGCAGCTGACCCCTTCCTCTTGTGAAAAGAAAGTGTCGAGGAAAAAACGCAAATTCAACCCTTTATTTCTTCTTGTCTCTCCACAGGTGGAGGAGGGAATGGACCCACCAGCTGGTAAGGGGCCCAGAATAGCCTCACAGTTTGGTGGTGATTCCCTGGTCTTAAGTCCTCCTCCAACCTATGTGTGATAGACAGAAGCTCTCATACCGCAAGGGAGGAAGAGGAGACCTCCTAGCAAGAATGGTCGGCGCCTGTCATTCCCTGCTTTAATCAGACAAATTGGTCCACCTTTGCGGGGATTATAAGATTATGATCAATTGGGCCTCCCTACACCCATAGGACATGCCAGGCAGGCAATGGGTACGAGTGCACATGAGTGCACATAAACTTTGCCGGGCCTTTCCTGGGTTCTGTGTTTATGATCCTGTTGGATGTACACTACAAATTGTTAAAGATACATCACATGAGTTCCACGACCTTCCACATTATGATTGAGAATCTACAACAGCTTTTGCATGGCATGGCATACCGGAAGACCAGGGGCGTCATTCTCCGCCGGCGGGAGTCTCCGTTCTGCCGGCGCCCGGGGGTTTCCCGACGGCGTGGGGCTGCCCCACAATGGGAAACCCCATTGACCGGCCGGTGTTACGGAGACTCCCGCCGGCCGGTCGGTGCAGAAATGTGGCGGGGCGGGTAGGAGAATTTCGCCCCTGGTTTCCGACAATAGCACTACCTCCCCCAGTGGGGATTTCCAGGGATTCATGCAATCCATTGACATCAAACACGTTAGAACTGCATCATATCACCTGTCGTCAGATGGACTGGCAGAACGGGTGGTGCAGACTTTTAAATCCGCATGTTAAAGGAAACGGCACCATCCATGGAGACCGAGTTGGCACGAGTTTTATTTGATTATAGGTCCACTCCTCACACTATGGCAGGAATTGCCGTGGCAGAACTGTGAATGGGATGGCTGCTTTGCAGGAGATTAAGCCCACTATTCCCAAACCTGGCAGGAGGGTTGCATCCCAACAAGAGAATCAAAAAAGAAATTATGATTCTGTGAGATCCAAGAGAATATTTAAGACGGTTGACCTGGTCTTTTTAAGGAACTTCGGAGATGACTCCAGTTGGATCCCCAGAGCTATATTGAAGAAAACAAAGTGAAGTTCCAGGATAAGGTTTCTTACCTGGAAACGCCTGGATCTCCTCAGAAGTAGGGAGTCCGTCCCTGTACAAACCTCACCACCGGACACAGAGGTAGCTGTCACCCGAGCTGGGCTCAGGAATCAGGTGATCTGACTGCAGCAGAACTTGACCACTCTTCAGCGCGCTCTCCGGAAGCGAATATCACCAAACTGATTCGCATATTCAGATCTGGATCCCCCGCTTGAGGTACCTCCGGCCGATCATGAAGAGGCGGAAAAGACCTCCTCACCACGGGAGTACTGATGGGGAAACAAACTTAAGGGAGGAGCGATGTTATTGTGTCCATGAAGGACACGGGGGATTGACAATAGAGCTCCCCATGGGCATTGTGGAATGTGAATTCCTCTATTGAACGGGTGGAGGCTCGCCCAATAGGAGAAGCATGGCAGGAATTTAAAACTCGTATTCCCGACCTGGGCTGGCATCTCCCTAGGCTGGCAGAGACACAAGTGTTGTACGGTGTGGCAGCGGCCCTTTTTGTTACTTTAATGATGGGAGTTATCGTTAGAAAACTGGACTTCACAAAGTTCTTACAGCCTCCATTTCAAATGTTGGGTGGGATTTCCCGTGCCCCCACGGCCTGTTATATGGTGGTGGATGTGGCCTGCCATTGGCTGGGAGCGGGAGGTGTCAACCTATTCTATGCAACTCTGCCGCTGGGAAACCCACAGCAAGGGTCCGCCATTGGCGGGACCGGAAGATACCGTCAGCGTGAATGGCCAGAAAATTCTGGCCCATATCTTCTTTATCCAGCATCCGTGAAAAAACAAATATCCTCATGTCAAAGAACCCCAGCCCTGAGTATAGAAATTAGACCTGAATAGCAATTCCATCTCTCTCTAGTAGTCCCTCAAAGTGAGAAGGCACTTTCCACAGAGTACAGCCCATGGCACAAGCTTGTTCGTGGAGCATTTTGCATTGCATTGCAGGAAACATACAGTTCTGCATGACTAGGCATTTCAGAAAGGAATTATGGATGGATAACCAACCTATTTGGCTGCATTATGAACGTCACTTCCATAGCCATCAAGTTCCAAAGTAGGTCATGAACCTGGAGCTTTGCGCTCAGAGACAGAGACGCTGCCACTGCATTACAAGACCTCATGGGAACCCCACTGAAATGGAACTGTGAGAAATGTAAAGGACATTCTTGTTACATGGTGCCACCCTCAGATGACGCAAGTAGCTTTTGTGTATCAAACCTTTTGTGTGGGAGAACCTTTTGGGATGAATTAGATTTTCACAGTGAGTGAGAGGCATGCGATGAATTACAAGTACAGAGCGCCTGGGTGTAATCAGATTGAATTTCCCCAGTCCAAGGAGCTGCTCCATCAGGCACCATAGCTCCATGGGAATTTTGAATCTGTTGATTTAATATGGAGATGTCCTGTTGCTTTCGCAATGACTATTCCCTAAAATTCCTCACCTGCTCACCACTTCTTGAAAACTAAAAAAATTGTCAGCTGAGTGCAAGTTGTGTCAGAATAAGAATGCATTGCTCTGATCTAAATATTAAAATCGGAAAAACAATTGGTTCTTTTATGTTGAAACCTAAGTATCAGCAGTTAGACTTCCTCGGCAAATAAATAATGTATTCAAATGCTTATTTCAGGCATGCCTTCCTGTGTGCTTCCTTTAAGGATGTTTTGTCTTGTTGCCTTTTGCTTTCTTATTAAACACTCAACACACTCCCAGAACCAATGCTGCATTTAAGACCACATGAACTATTGATATAACATGAACCTAAACTTTACTGTGTTCTCACCACTATTGGGCGGCACAATGGCACAGTGGCTAGCACTGCTACCGCACAGTGCCAGGGACCCAGATGGGACCCAGGTTCGATTCCGACCTCGGGTGACTGTGTGCAGTTTGCACATTTTTCCCATGTCTGTGTGGGTTTCTTCCGGGTACTCTGCTTTCATCCCGCAGTTCAAAGATGTGCAGGTTAGGTGAATTGGATATGCTAAACTGTCCCTAGATGGGGTTACAGGGATAGGGTGGGGGATTGGGCCTAGATTAGGGTGCTCTTTCAGAGGCTCGGTGCAGACTCGATGGGCTGAGAGGCTTCCTTTTGCACTATAGGGATTCTATGTGCTAAATTATATTTGAAAGACGTGTGTGATTTTTTAACACTCATCCATTTTCAAGTGGTGTATACTTATTTGTCTGGAAAATTATGTCACCAAACCTGTGGACCAGGTTAAGACCATTTGTTTATAATAATCGTTATTAGTGTCACAAAGAGTGACATTAACATTGATGTGGAGATGCTGGTGTTGGACTGGGATGGGCACAGTAAGAAGTCTTACAACACCAGGTTAAAGTCCAACAGGTTTGTCGTGTTATTCACCCAGGGGTAACACGGACTGCAACTGGATGCAGTTGTACTTGAAAGTAGACTCCAAACTTTGGTGTTGGTTCAATACGCTTTATTGAACTCGTTAAGCAGTGCACACAGTTCGCTGTTGGTTTGACACTCTACTAACTAACTAGACCAGACTAGCTCTGAGCCACGTGTGGAAGATGCTAATTGATATATACACCCTGACTGTCACTCCAGTTGTCACCAGTGGAAAGAGGCAGAGTGTTGATGCCTCGTGTGTTTTATAGTGGGACACCACCTTCTAGTGTTCTGCCTGGTGATTGGTTGTGTTCTGTCCTGTGTATTGATTGGCTGTACTGGGTGTCTGTCACTGCCTGTCTGTATCTCATTATGTGCATGAGTGCATATAAAAATGTTGATTGCTTGGAGCATACGCGACTATATTTACATGTAGAACTATTTACTTTGAATGGCGAGTGGATGAAAGCGAGTGGATGAATATATACATAAGAGGTGTCTAGCGTGCAGATGCAGAACAAAATTTACAAAATAAATGTCTATAAGTCCAATCTTTGGGGCCTGTGGCTGATCCTTGTCGACAGCCTGAGAGGTGGAGGTGGGGACGACGGCGCCTTGACAGGCGGGATCGCTGCCAGATTGGTGGCCTCGTGGTGCGAGGTGTCCGGAGGAGGCATGGCAACATATGGAAAAGTAGGATCTGGTGGTGGGCAGGCAACTTTGCGCAGTACCCTTCTGTTGCACCTGACAATGGAGCCATCAGCCATACGAACTACAAACAATCTGGGAGCAGCCTGTCGAACAACAACAGCTGGCGCTGACCAGCCTCCATCAGGTAGCTTGATGCGAACAGCATCTTCCGGAGATAGCACAGGCAATTCGGTAGCATGAGCATCGTACGTCAGCTTTTGCCAGTTCCTGAGTTGCTGAACCTTTTGCAGCACTGGGAGGTGATCCAGGTCTGGTAAGTGTATGGCTGGAACAGTCATCCGCAGGTCTCTATTCATGAGGAGTTGAGGCGGAGAGATACCGGTGGACAGAGGGGTTGCCCTGTACACCAACAGCGCAAGGTTGAAGTCAGAAGCAGAGTCCGCAGTCTTGCAGAGCAGTTGCTTCACTATATGGACCCCTTTCTCAACCTTCCCATTGGACTGCGGGTAGTGTGGGCTTGAGGTGATGTGGTTGAATTGGTCTGACTTGGCGAAATTGGACCACTCTTGGCTGTGGAAGCAGGGACCATTGTCACTCATGACAGTGAATGGAATATCATGTCTGGCAAATGTCTCCCTGCAGGCCTTGATGACTGTCCTTGATGTGAGGTCTGACAGCTTCACAACTTCCGGGTAATTTGAGACGTAATCTATGATGAGCACATAGTCACGCCCATTGGCGTGAAAAAGGTCGATTCCCACCTTGGACCACGGAGAGGTCACGATCTCGTGTTGCTGGAGTGTTTATTTTGGTTGAGCAAGCTGGAAGCGCTGGCAGGTCGCACAATTGAGGACCATGTTAGATATTTCCTGGCTGATTCCAGGCCAATAGACAGCCTGCCGGGCCCTGCACCTAGGTGTCCCTCGTGGATTTGTTTGAGCACTAAGCTCTGCAGACTGTGAGGAATAACAAAACAATTTAGCTTGAGGAGGATCCCCTCGACGACTGTCAGGTCATCCTTCACATTAAAGAACTGAGGGCATTGCTCATTTTGCCAGCCATTTGCAAGGTGGTGCATTACACGCTGCAGAAGAGGATCTTTGGCAGTCTCTTCATGAATGCTGATCACTCTTTCATCTGAGGCTGGGAGGTTGCTGGCACACAGCTGCTCCTGTGCCTCAATCTGGCAGATGAAGTCAACCTGTTCACAGGGCGAGGTGATGGAGCGTGACAGGACATCCGCAATTATCAACTCCTTGCCTGGTGTGTATACTAACTCAAAATCGTACTTTCGGAGTCGTAGGAGAATGCGCTGTAGCCTGGGCATCACGTCATTCAAGTCCTTATGAATGATATGGACCAAGGGCCTGTGGTCAGTCTCCACTGTGAATGTTGGTAGACCGTAGACGTAGTCATCGAACTTTACAATGCCGGTTAGGAGGCCCAGTCACTCTTTTTCTATTTTGGCGTACCTCTGTTCAGTAGGAGTCATCGCCCTTGACGCAGAAGCAACTGGAGCCCAGGACGAGGAGTCATCCCTCTGGAGGAGCACCGCACCAATGCCGTCCTGGCTTGCGTCCGTGGAGACTTTTGTTTCCCTCTCCGGGTCAAAAAACGCTAATACCGGAGCAGTGGTGAGCTTTGCTTTGAGCTCGAGCCATTCTGCTTGATGTGTGGGTAGCCACTGGAATGCAGTGGACTTCTTCACCAGATGCCTGAGGGCCGTGGTGTGTGAGGCCAAGTTGGGAATGAATTTTCCCAAGAAGTTCACCATTCTGAGGAAGCGGAGTACTGTTTCTTGTCTTCCGGGGTCTTCATGGCGTTAATGGCCTTGACCTTGTCTGAATCTGGTTGCACAGCCTGCTGGAAAATCTGGTCGCCCAAGAACTTGATGGTTGACATGCCAAAGGAGCATTTGGCCTTGTTCAGCTTGAGGCCGTTTGCATGGACATGTCGAAAGACCTGTTTGAGACTAAATATGTGCTCCTCGGGGGTCGTGGACCATATGATTACATCATCTACGTAGACACGCACACCCTCAATGCCCTCCATCATCTACTCCATGATCCTGTGGAAGATTTCAGAGGCTGAGACAATGCCAAACGGCATATGGTTATAACAGTACCTGCCAAATGGTGTGTTGAACGTGCAGAGCTTCCTGCTGGACTCGGCCAGTTGTATCCATCAGAAACCACGCGATGCATCTAGCTTCGTGAAGAATTTGGCGTGTGCCATCTCACTGGTCACTTCCTCCCGCTTCAGGATCAGGTAGCGTTCCTGCATTATATTCAGGTTAAGATCTTTGGGATCTATGCATATCTGCAACTCTCCTGAGGGCTTCTTCACACAGACCATCGAGCTGACCCAGTCAGTCGGTTCCATCACTTTGGAGATGATGCCCTGGTCTTGGAGCTCCTGTAGCTGTGCCTTTAAACGTTCCTTCAGAGGAGCCAGCACCCAGCGTGGTGCATGGATTACAGGCATGGAATCAGGCCTGAGTAGGAACTTGTAGCAGTATGGCAGAGTGCCCATTCCATCAAACACATCTGGATATTGAGCAAGAATGTATTCAATGTCAGCCTGAAGATCCACATTGGAAGAAGACATGGCATGGACTCGCTGTACAAGGTTGAGTAGCTTGCATGCATGGGCACCAAGCAGGGATGCCATATCAGGCTTGATGATTTCGAATCGCAGTGAGACATTGATGGTCTTGTTGGAGACGAATAGATGACGAGATCCTAGTGCAGTTATGGCATTGCTATTATAATTGAGGAGCTGGCAGGCTGGCGGAAGAATTTCGGGTTGCTTTTTAATGCGGTCAAAATCAGCTTGAAGATGCATTTGGCAGAAGCACCAGTGTCCAGCTTGAACTGGATGCTGCATTGATTAACTTGTATGACAGCACGCCATTCGTCCGCGGAATCCACATTGAGGATAGAAAGGCGTCTTGCTGAATTTGAAGAGGCATACTCACATGTAGTGATGATGCCCACACGATAGGGGGTCTCCAGGCAGTCGTCCTCTGGATCCATAGTGCTACTAGGATCAGAATAGGGTAAACATTGCTGTACACATCGAACGCGCTTGTGTTGGAATTGGGCCCTTGACCGGTGGTGCAGACCTGCACAAGGCTGCATCATGTCCAGGCTTCCCGCAATTTAAACATTGCCGGCCTTTTACAGGGCATTGCCGCTTTAAGTGGGCAGTGCCACAGTTTGGGCATGTCATGACGTTGACTTTGTTACGCTCCATGCGTTGTCGCACATGTGCAGTGCGGTCAGCTGACGTTCGCACCGGCGCAGTTTGGTTTTCAGCCGCTTCGTTCTCCTGTTCGTGTTACGCATGCGTGGGGCCCCGGGAAAAGTGCGCAAAATGGCTGCTTTTAGCGATACTGAGGCGCTGCATCTGGGCGATGTCCTGTACACTCTCTGCCTCGTGGGAGACACGTTTTTCGTATTCTGCCGATTTGAAACAGGAGTACCGATTTCTCGCATGCTCATGCACTATACACGTCTCGATTGCGACTGGCAGGGTCATGTGCTTAATTTTGAAGAGTTGCTCCTGCAAGGAATCAGAGTGCACCCCAAACACCATCTGATCCCTGGAATCAGCGGTTGCACCATAATTGCAGGACTGCGCTAATATACGGAGATGTGTTAGAAAGGATTGGAACGGTTCATCCTTACCCTGAAGCCGTTGCTGGAAGATATAGCGCTCAAAGGTCTCATTTGTTTTGACTTCACAGTGACTGTCGAACTTCTCCAAAACGGTCTTGAATTTGGTCTTGCCCTGGCTGTCGGTAAAATTAAGCGTGTTGAAAATTTGGATGGCTTGGTCCCCCGTAGTTGACAGGAGCAGCGCGATTTTCCTGGCATCGGACGCATCTTCGAGGTCAGAGGCCTCAATGTAGAAAGGAACCTTTGCTTGAAGCCCCGCCAGTTGGCGCCGAGATTGCCGAAGATCCGTAGCTGTGGAGGGGCCTGGATCTTCTCCATGCCGCTGGAAGGCACTTGCTGGTCGTCACGGAATCACTCGAGGTAAACCACTTAGAGATAGTAGACTATGTGGTGATGTGCATCACTGTAAATACATGTAAGCTAGACAGACACTAGAGGGAGCACCAGAAACATCACACACACACACACTCAACCAATAAATACGTCACATGGGAGGCGACCAAAGGACATTCACGATACACAAGGAGGTGACACGACCACAGGGGGGTACTACACCAACCCATACATAAAGGACACCACACACATGATCAGCCCCTTCGGCCGGTGGAGACAGTCAGTGAGGAGAGGCACAGGGTTGATTCATTATTACACCCACCACGTGGAAGACAGCAGCTGGTCAGTCAGTTTAGGTAGCTACAATAGGATTAGCAGTAGTGTCGAACTCAAGTTATAAAAGTGTACATAGTGTAAATAAATGAGTTGAAGTTATTTACATGTCTCGACCTTCCTTGACAAATGCAACACAAGGAAGCCGCTTATGTTACAAAGGAAACATAACAAAACATGGTACCACGAGTGAACTGCTTAAAATCCAGATAGCCATACCTCAGCATACAGTGACAACCAGCAATACCCAGGCAAGATGTACGGGCTCCCGATTCCGCAGCCTCTCCAGTGCCACGGCGATCTCCGGCAGGCATTTGAATTCTACCTGGTGGCAGCCGAACTTCAAGACCTGTCCGATAATGAAAAAGTAGAGTTTCTCCTCACCATCGCTGGTGCAAGAGCAGACAAAATCTTTAAGGAATTCAAGTTCTCCAAGGGGCAAAACAGGGACGACTTCCAGGCAGTCCTGGACAAATTCGGCAAATACTGTGAGGAAAACACACTCCAATCAGCAAGGAAAGGTAAGAGAAGCGCCAGTACTCACCTCGAGGCCGAAATCCCGGACCAGAGTGCGATCTGGGTCGAGGTCGGTGGCCATCTTGCTAAAGGGACTACACTAGCGCAGTTGCGCGAGAAGTGCGCAGAAACGTGCATGCGCAATCAAGAAAACGGCCATCGGTAAAGGAACATCGATCTGCGCATGCGCAATCGCTTCCTACGTGCTACATCACGCGCGTCATGACGTCAGAGGCCCCAGACCGCACCAATTTAAAGGGGAAACGTCCGAAATACAATTTAAAGGGGAAACGTCCCAAATCAAAGAAAAAATCTTTTAAAGCTGTAAAACAACCTTCCTTCACCTGGAATGACAGCACAATGCCTCAAATTGAACCAGGAAATGAATTTAACCTCCGAAGAACCCTGCAACAAGCAGTTACCTACACACAAACCGATGATTCCGACCTCGAATACTTCGATACCGATCGCGAGCCCAATGACAGCTCCATCGTCCTAGACGACTACGACCTGGACGAACCTTTCGTGTTGCACATTGGCGACCCCCGCATTGAATCCGACGCAGATGCGGATTCACTTTTCGGATTTGAGGATCTTCAACCCAGCAGATATGACGTCCCAACTCATCAGTGCAGGATGATGCCGCAGCCTGAAATTAAGAGACATAAAGCGGTACAAGCCCACAGAGAGCGGCCTGCTGCCACACAGAGCGTGGTCCACGCCCCGCTCAGGGTTCCCGACTCTACGAAACAAGACGTGAATCCAGTGTCACAAGACTCCACAGCAAGCTCGTGGACAGACTCCACAATTGCAGAAACGTATGACTCCGATGCGCAGTCCTTGCAGGAACAAGACCATGAGGGTCTAGCAACCTCCTCTGACCAACTAGCAGCAGACAATGCAAGTCTGCCATGCTCACGTAAACAGCAAGAAGGCTATAACAGTCTACCATGCTCCACTGCACAGCAGGACGAAAATGACGGTCTATCATGCTACAATGAAGGGCACAGCGCTGATGACTGTTCAAGCCCAAATGAAGACAAGCCAAAGGAATCGCCTCTTCCAAGCCCGAAGAAAAAAGGATTATGCGCTGACCTTCAGGATCATTCCAGGCGAAGAGATATTAATAATGCTGCACAGTCACAGAAGAATGCTGAGGACTTGCTAAAGAAATTGCTTGTATGTCTAACTTGCAAGGAGCAGACTGAAAATTGCCATTGCTTTAGTACGGATCGAAAAAATGGACAAGACATTGATCCTCATTTAATGGAAACAACACAACCTGAATCATATCTACAGCAGGGACAACTGTCTCCCTTCAACACAAAACTGCAAAGTCCCAACTACAGAGACCAGCAGTTAGTCAGTAATGACTCTTCAACCCCTGAATATTAATCGCATTGAACCTTTGCACACTCCACTGATAAATGAGCAGAACATTGGAGCAAGAATCCTGAGGACCCCGACATCGAGTAGCCAGATAAAGCACTTAAAACCCGCAGCAGTTTCAAGTGAACCAATTGTGCTTTCCAGTGATGGTGAAGATGCAGATAAGGTCGACCCGATTATCCATTGTACCACATTAACTCCAGAGATTAAGCATTTATGTCTGGGGAGTAGAATGTGGGCAATTGAGAACAGTAAAAGAAAGACTGTGACTGTGCCAGTCCAAGCAAAATCAGAGCCAGAGACTATGAAGGCATGTACATTAGAAAAGGATGCATATGAAGTAACTGAGAAGAAAATTGAAATGGACTGTTCTTTGGAAACTAGTACAATGATGAAAGAAACAATGGATCTAACATTTGCTGCCCTACATATGGGAGAAATTGAGGGAAATGAACAAGGTTCTGTAATGTCTGGGGGAAGATTTAAAATTCCAAAGAAGAAAAGTCCAAATGAAGGACAACGGCAAAACAATGACAGTCCATCCACATTGTTTGCACCACCAGATGAAAACTCTGATAATTTACCCAACCCTAGTGAACAGCAAGCAGCTACTGAGGATCTACCCACGGTATGTGAAACGAGTGACGACAGCATCCCACTTCCCATGCAAAAGGTGCAAAGTGACAGACCTCAGCTAGTGCATACAGAGGCACTCGACGATCACTGTGAGACCACTGGTGACTCCGGTGACACCACACTACTTCCACCCTCAATTGCTCGAACCTCTCCACTAGTCAATGCATTCCTGCATGTTCCGACTCCAGACGTGCAGCTTCAAGAACTCTCAGCTGACTCCAGTGAACCTGCTAAGACTCCTGACGGGGAGCATCAAAAAAAACCAGACCAGACTCCAGATCGGGAGCAACCAAATGCCGACTCTGATTCATGTAAGCCAGACTTTACTCCAGACAGGCACTGTCGCAACCTCAGTGATGGCACGCTCAGGGTGACAGCAGATGCCACAACGACAGGAGATGGATCACGTGACAATCACACTGGGTCAGCAATAACAAGCAGCAGCTACAGTCCAAGAGAAATGCACCAATTTTCACCACAGCTATGTCCACCCATTTGTTCCACACCGACAGTGCGGCCAATGACAGCTCATGCTGGACAAACCCAGTATTCAAGCCTGCAGCAGCCAGCAGTCTATGCAGCATATTCGCAAACAGGCCAGCACTACGGATTGCCCACTAATGGAATCAAGACCGAAGGAGGACTACCGCCAGCGCAATCTGCACTACAGACTGGATGCCTTAGTTACTGCCCAGGATTTGCTGCACCACAGCCTGGCCAGGCAGCATATCCCTATCAGATGCAAGGTTCTAGTTTCACACCATCACCAGACATTGATGCGAGCAGCAATTCTGTCTCCAAATTGACATGCTTCAACGCTTCTCAGCAGAATCACCCTTCCAGCACAGCATGTGGCCAGAACCAGTATGCACAGTCTCATCCGACTTCAACATCTGGCACATCCATGACCTCGAATGATACTGTTGATGGTACCTCTTCAATGTCAATGAACTATCAACTACAAGATGCCATCCGACAGCACCACCACAAACATAAAAAGAAAAAAAGAAAAAGACTCCAAAGCGGACAGCAGTGATTCGACCACTTCTTGGTTCCTGTTGATGGCGTTCATAACCAAGAGAGACATTTGACCATGATGATTGATGGTTTATGGACTCACATGAATGATTTGGACTTATTGTTTAATCACCGTTCCCATGACTTGTATATACCTTACCTTCTCTACCTGTTCTTTGTTCAGTTTTTCTTAAAGTGTACAGAAAATATGAACATATAAAAAGGGGAGGATGTGGTGATGTGCATCACTGTAAATACATGTAAGCTAGACAGACACTAGAGGGAGCACCAGAAACATCACACACACACACACTCAACCAATAAATAAGTCACATGGGAGGCGACCAAAGGACATTCACGATACACAAGGAGGTGACACGACCACAGGGGGGCACTACACCAACCCATACATAAAGGACACCACACACATGATCAGCCCCTTCGGCCGGTGGAGACAGTCAGTGAGGAGAGGCACAGGGTTGATTCATTATTACACCCACCACGTGGAAGACAGCAGCTGGTCAGTCAGTTTAGGTAGCTACAATAGGATTAGCAGTAGTGTCGAACTCAAGTTATAAAAGTGTACATAGTGTAAATAAATGAGTTGAAGTTATTTACACGTCTCGACCTTCCTTGACAAATGCAACACAAGGAAGCCGCTTATGTTACAAAGGAAACATAACAAAACAGACTACTGGTACCATGTCATGTTAATCACCCTGCAACTGGATGCAGTTGTACTTGAAAGTAGACTCCAAACTTTGGTGTTGGTTCAATACGCTTTATTGAACTCGTTAAGCAGTGCACACAGTTCACTGTGGATTTGACACTCTACTAATCTAAGTGTGCTTACTATGACTAACTAGACCAGACGAGCTCTGAGTCACGTGTCGAAGGTGCTAACTGATATATACACCCTGACTGTCACTCCAGTTGTCACCAATGGAAAGAAGCAGAGTGTTGATGCCTCGTGTGTTTTATAGTGGGACACCACATTCTAGTGTTCTGCCTGGTGATTGGTTGTGTTCTGTCCTGTGTGTTGGTTGGCTGTACTGGGTGTCTGTCACTACCTGGCTGTATCTCATTATGTGCATGAGTGCATATCATGACAAGGTTTATTTGGCATCACGAGCTTTAGGAGCGTAGCTCCTTCATCAGGTGAGTCCCTGATGAAAGAACTACTTTCTGAAAGCTCGTGATTCCAAATATACCTGTTGGACTTTAACCTAGTGGTGTAAGACTTCTTACTGTACATTAACATTGTCATGCGGTTACTGTGAAAATCCCATAGTTGCCACACTCCAGCGTCTGTTCGGGTACACTGAGGGAGAATTCAGAATGTCCAATTCACCAGACAAGCACGTCTTTTGGGACTTGTGAAAGGAAACCCACGAAGACACGTGGGAACGCGCAGACTCCGCACAGTGACCCAAGCCGGAAATCGAACCCGGGTCCCTGTCGCTGTGAAGCAACAGTGCTAACCACTGGGCTACTGTGCCGCCCAATATATTCATACAGTTCAATTTAATGAACAAAATGTGAAATAAGCACTGTTCACGATTTCTCCTTTGTACGATTTATTCACTCAAAGGTATGAAAGTACTGTATATGTTCAATATCAGATGCATACATAATACTGATGTCATAATGATATCAGACTACATGACTGAGAAGTACATAACTGAGGTGCAAAGATTCCTCAGGATGGTCACCTAAGGAGGCAAGTTCCTACCAAATTTAGCTGAGGTCAATAATCCCTTGAACCAATGTTTAAATTGCATTAAATCATTCAAGCAGCCAATTAATGAGAATCAATGATAAATTATTAAATGTAAAGTAACTGTCACATTTTCTAGCTTTACTTATTTTCAAAGTAAGAAAAGAACTTTAGCCAAAGCAATAAGACATAATTCAGCATTTCGACATTGAGGTTGAACCAAGTAAAGATATGAATTGTTCTTAGATTGGATTGGTTTGTTGTCACGTGCACTGAGATACAGTGGAAAGTATTGTTTTGCGTGCAGCTCAAACAGATCATTCTATACATAATAGGGCAAATATAAGATACACAATGTATATACAAAAACACAGGCATCGGGTGTAGCATACAGGAGTATAGTAGTACTCAGTAGAGAAGATGTGTGAAGAGATCAGATCAGTCCATAAGTCCATTAGTCCATAAGAGGGCCATTTAAGAGTCTGGTAACAGCGGGGAAGAAGCTGTTTTTGAATCTGTTAGTGCGTGTTCTCAGACTTTTGTTTCTCCTGCCCGATGGAAGAAGTTGAAAGATTGAGTAAGCCGGGTGGGAAGGGGCTCTGATTATGCTGACCGCTTTCCTAAGGCAGCGGGAGGTGTAGACAGAGTCAATTGATGAGAGGCGGGTTTGTATGATGGACTGGGTGGTGTTCACGATTCTCTGTCGTTTCTTCCGGTCTTGGGCGAGCAGTTGCCATATCAGGCTGTGATACAGCCGGAGAGGGTCCTTTCTATGCTGCATCTGTAAAAGTTTGTAAGATTCAATGTGAACATGGAAACAAGGAAGGATTAAGGACTGCATCTTGCTCTCTGCATCAGGAAATGTAAGTCTGATCACTTCCCAACTTTGTAATCCTTCTTGATATATTTGAGTAAAAACAAAGATAAAAATAACTAAGATTTGGATAAAATAAAGAATTGTATAAAAGGGGAACCTGTCTGGAGGGTTTTTTTGATATGCGAATTAGCATAACAGCAGGAAAACTAATGTTTATCTAAGTGGCTCGGGGTTTGAACAATGGTATTTAGAAATAGGTGTTTGAACTATAGAAAAGGTGAGATCAAAGTGGAGAAGATTATAACAGTATAACAACAGCAGGATAGCTGAGTACAGAAAGGGCGTAGCAGCGACTACCATACCCACGCACAGCTGGAGAAAGAAGGCTCTCCCCAAAGGAAAAAACAAAGCGATGAACAAAACTGCTGCTTTAAAACTCTAATGGAGAAAACCTGCTGTGCTGAACTGAAGAGGGTTTTCCCAACCTGAGAAAGAACCTGTGGGTTGTAATTATGTGCTGGATTTAGCTAATAGAGTTGTATAATATAGGATGTTGTTTTGGAAAGATCAGGAACTTAGATAGCTGGGAACAGGGGTTAACTTCATGAGATACTGTGTGTATGTATCTGTTATTGTACAGTAAGAAGTCTTACAACACCAGGTTAAAGTCCAACAGGTTTGTTTCAAATCACTAGCTTTCGGAGCACTGCTTCTTCCTCGGGTGAATGAAGAGGTGGGTTCCAGAAACATTTATACAGACAAAGTCAAAGATACAATACGATACTTTGAATGCAAGTCTTTGCAGGTAATTAAGTCCAGGTGAAGCAACTGGAGAGAGGGATAACCACAGGTTAAAGAGGTGTGAATTGTCTCAAGCCAGGACAGTTGGTAGGATTTCGCAAGCCCAGGCCAGATGGTGGGGGGTGAATGTAATGCGACATGAATCCAATGTCCCGGTTGAGACCATACTCATGTGTGCGAAACTTGGCTTAAGTTTCTGCTCGGCAATTCTGCGTTGTCACACGTCCTTGGAGAACGCTTACCCGAAGATCAGAGGCTGAATGCCCTTGACAGTTGAAGTGTTCCCCGACTGGAAGGGAACATTCCTGCCTGGTGATTGTCACGCAATGTCCGTTCATCTGTTGTCGCAGCGTCTGCATGGTCTCGCCAATGTACTATGCTTTGGGACATCCTTCCCTGCAGCGTATGAGGTAGACAACGTTTGCCGAGTCGCACGAGTATGTATCTGGTGGGTGGTGTTCTCACGTGTAATGGTGGTACCCATGTTGATGATCCGGCACGTCTTGCAGAGATTGCCATGGCAAGGCTGTGTGGTGTTATTGTAGATAGTATGCGGTTGTAGTGTATTGCATTCCTTCTTGTTGCATGTTTCTTTTAAGTTAATAGATATTCTTTATTAAGTGTTTAAAACAAGACTGGACTGTTTCGCACTGGTTGGCATAGCTTTTCTCACATTATACCAAATTGAAAATATTCACCACTAAGAACCGATGTTTCCAAAGTTACCCTTCTGGCATTTGGGATACCCTTGCATTGAACATCAACTGGGCTCTTAACATCCTGAACCCCTCGCCTCATGCCACTCTTTACCTCTGTGTGACAAGGGTGGACAAGATACAAACTCGGAGCAGAAGTAGGCCACTCGGCCCTTTGAGCCTGCGCCGCCATTCAATAAGATCATGGCTGACCTGACTGTAACCTTCCACCTATCCTCAGTAACCTTTCACCTCCTTGTTTCACAAGAATCCATTTACCTCTGCTTGAAACATTCAAAGACTCTGCTTTCATTTCCTTTTCAGGAAGGGAGTACCCCCCACGGGGTCGGAGAATCGCCGGGGGCCGGCGTGAATCCCGCCCCCGCCGTGTTGCGAATTCTCCTCCACCGGAGATTCGGCGGGGGCGGGAATCGCGCTGCGCCGGTCGGCGGGAATCCCCCGGCGATTCTCCAGTCCGCGATGGGCCGAAGTCCCGCCGCTGTCAACCCACGCCAGCCGGCGTGGATTGAACCACCTTTGGGACGGCGGTACACGGCGGCGCGGGCGGGCTCCGGGGTCCTGGGTGGGGCGCGGGGCAATCTGGCCCCGGGGGGTGCCCCCACGGTGGCCTGGCCCGCGATCGGGGACCACCGATCCGCGGGCGGGCCTGTGCCGTGGGGGCACTCTTTTCCTTCCGCCTTCGCCATGGTCTCCACCATGGCGGAGGCGGAAGAGACCCCCTCCACTGCGCATGCGCGGGGATGCCGTGAGCGGCCGCTGACGCTCCCACGCTTGCGCCACCCGGCAAAGTAATTTCCACGCCAGCTGGCAGGGCACCAAAGGCCTTTCCCGCCAGCTGGCGGGGCGGAAATCAGTCCGGCGTGGGCCTAGCCCCTCAAGGTGAGGGCTCGGCCCGTAAAGATGCGGAGACTTCCGCACCTTTGGGGCGGCGCGATGCCGGACTGATTCACGCCGTTTTTGGCGCCTGTCAGCGGACATTGCGCCGATATCGGAGAATCCCGCCCCTTATTTTTAAACAGAAATCCCAGATTTGGGCCTGCCACTTCTCTAGGCAAGTCCGTGGTGGTGACAGAGGTGAATGGGTGCCAAGATAGCTAGGTTAGAACTCCAGACTCAGTTCTCTAGGTCTTTGGCACAATTCTGTTCATGATTGTTCGGCCCGTAACCCACATTCTTCACCCATTCACGTTTCTCATTGAGCTTTATAATGGTGACACCGTGTCATACGATTTGGATGCAAGATCACGATTCACCACGTTTCTCGATTGGGAGAAAAAATGTTATGGGCTGAGAATGCAGGGGTAAGTTCATAATTGCAGGCTGGGGGCAAAACCTCATTTTACCAATTCCCGAATCATTTTCTAATGTTACATTTCGACCTCACTAATAATTTAAGTGCATAAATGAATATTCAACATATGCTATTCCATTCATGCTCCGCACAGAAAACGAGGCACAGGGCTTTTAAGGTTGGTCTCTTCCTCCCATCACAGGACTTAGGATCTCTTCTGACACTTACAGTCTCTCGCATCACTTCCAGGGAAGAGTCGGAAAACTGGAGAAGCAGCTTTCTCCTGTCTCCCTGCCTTCTTCTTCCTGCAGTGTTCAGAAAGAATTTTGGAGTTTGCCATTCTGCAAGGGTTGCTTTAAACAAAAAAATAAAATGTAAAGTTCCCACAGTACCATCAGCTGCTCTCCCCTTTGAGAACTGACTGCTGGTGATTTAACTGAGGATCACCACACCTCAGGTGAGGGCAAATTTGAGAAGGTGGGCCTTCATGAACAACATAAGCCTATATGGGAACTGAACCCATTCTGTTGGTGACACTCCGCATGATGAACTAACTGTTCAGTCAACTAAGCAAACTGTTATGGGCCAGGGCTTAGAAACTAGAAAGTGTATTATGAAGCTCATCTGACCTATGACTTTTATGTTGAATTTGGCTAAGACGAGCACAAGAGCGTTCACTTCGTGTGTGATTCATCAAACTTCCTAAGCGCTTTTATCAAAACAAAGTTTATTCTAAGAATGTAATTAACATATATAAAACGTTTAACAAGAAGTTATCAATTACAAACATGAAAAAACACACAATAGCTACAGTAATCTATGTGCTTAACTCTTAATGAATCCCCCTGCTGTTCCAATTCAATACAAAATCCAATTAAACCAAAACCCCTTTCAAAGGCAGTGGCCCAGCAGGCTGTAATCTCACTTGAATGGTACTGGTCCTACCTCTGAGATTTTGGTCCAGCCTCCAACCAGCAGAATTAAAAACTCCTTCCGGAAAGCAACTCGATCTTTACCGAGACAGTTTGCCACACCCAATGTGCTTTCAGTTCACTGCAACAGCTTTAAAATAACAACAGAGAAAATAGGGAAACTTCCTGCAATCCAAACCAACAAGCCAACAATGAAACCAAGGCACTAAACCCCCTCTCACCTGACAGCCACAGCCCAACTCCACCCACAAATTACATCACTGAAGCCATGCTACAAGCCATGTGGTAAGACAAAACCTTTCTTAAACGAACACTCACATGACATAACCAACCTCCTTCACTTTAACTAGAAAGCCTTCTATTGATAGGTTCTGGTTGTCATCACACCCATAATCTGTGAATGGTTGGCAAATCTGAAAGTGGGTTGCTTATGCCATGGCTGATCTCAACAATGTGGTTCCTGACCAGCTACCTAGCTTGACAGGGTTAGTTCAAATAAAATTCTTCCAAAAGGGTCAGGTTCTTGGCTTCCTACTCTTAGCATCCTGAAGCCAATGATCAATATAATTTTCTTAACTACCAAGCTATCTTCCTAAGTATTTCACAACAACTCCCTTGGTTCTTATTTTCTAGTTGGCATTGCGACAATGTACTTGGAGGAAATGCTTGTTATGACTTTTCTCATATGTCAATCAGTTGTATATAAAAGTTCGAAGAGACATAATTGGCAACTGGTGAGCCATTAGCCTTTAATGGAATGGCAGTAAAGTTTTTAGTCTGGAAGAATGCGATACAATTTGCCTTGTTATTTTTAGAGTGACATTTGAAGCTCTACTTAAAGTTTTGATGAAAGGTGATTAACCTGAAATATTAACTCAATGTTTTCCAGCAGATATTGCCTCAGCTGCCAAGCATTTCCAGAATTTCCTGTTTTTATTCCACATTCGTGATATTTAAACTATCTTGTTTTAATGCTCAGACTGTATTGGTTGGTATTATGCCTTGCTTGCAGCTCCCGATCAAATGGGAGAACATCAGTCTAATCATCTGACCAAAGCGAAATTGTGCCAACATTTTGGTGAAAACGAAGCAGTGAGATCTCCCATGAATCAGTGCATTCAAGCAGCATAATCAGCTGTAATTGGTTTGTGATTGGAACAGGATGAAAGATCCCCCTTCAGAGGGAGGTTCGAGACCACACAGTAAGTAAGCAGCTCTTATCTCTCTGCAAACATTTCAAACTGTATTCAGCAATTGATTTAAATCACAAGGATTTGAACACAATTTAAGTATTGTGCTAATAACATGACATGAGTAAGGTAGAAGATGGCTTGAGCAAAGCATGGGCATTGACCCTTTGGGCTGAGTGGCCTGTTTCTGTGCTGTACATGTTGTGTGATTGGTGATTTTTGAAACAGCAGAACAGAGCTCTGGGTTCAATTGTCTGTTGGTCCCTGCTAGTTAGATGATTAATACTGAATTGATATGACCACGAGTCCCTGTGTGGCTGAGAGGTCGGTGCACTTCAATGAACCACCCATGAGCCATTGGCAGAAACCTTCTTTTCCGTCCGACCTGGGGACATGTTCAATATTATTTGCGGGACTAGTTCAATTGAAGATTTAATTGAATGGCTTTAAAAGATCACAGATACTTGGGTGAAATGAAGGTATGGAAAAAACTTCTCTTGCCTAATATGTAGTAACATTTTGTGTTTTTTAAATTGTTTCCGTCCAGCTCAAATAATTCTCAGATCAAATAATTATATTATTCTATCAGTCAAAATCATACAGAAACCCAAGGCCATTGTTCCAAAAGCTCTTCCTTGCTGATTTTTTTGTATGATATTTGTAGGTCTGTTTTAGAACTTATTGATATAAATCGATCATTGTCATTAGTCAAAAATTCCATTATCATTGTTACAAAATCTGTTGAACGCTTCCAAAATTTTATGTACTTATCATAGATTATAACATGGAACCAACAGGTTGGTAAAAGATGGACTATTTGGGTCCTGGTCTTTTCTTGCCGAGCTATTCCTTGTTTCCGAGAAAGCAGGCATACCACTGGTTATTCCATTCATCGAAGGGCCTGTACTGCGCTGTATTGTTCTATGTTCTATGTTCTATGAGAGAAGAAGCATTTGCCAATATTTGATGGGTTAATTTTTGCACTTTATGTACAGCTACCCTGGGCTGGATTCTCTATTATTGGGACTATGTCCCCACGCCAGGGTCAAAACTGTGGAGTTTTACTCCTGAAAATCCTGGAAAAAAGTGACAGGAATTCATAGCCCTACAGGGGGCTATCAGGGACCCGGAGTAAATCTCGCAGCTTTTGCTGCAGATATGGGCCCCCCGCACTTCCGGGTCAGATGCCGCACATGCGCATGGCAGTGGCCTCCAGTGGCCACGCCATGCTCCATGGCGGACTCGGACCGTAGAGGTAAACCGACAAAAGAGACCTCCCAATCGGCCGCACGCCCAACCCTGAAATCCCGCACAAACATTCCCCGCCGCCTATAAAGCCTCCACTGGCCTCCGATCGCCCTGCCCCCGACCAGGGTGGCCGCCAGGCGAGCATCCCAACCAGGTTAGTTCCACGCCGTCGGGAACTCGGCCGGTCGGGGGTGGAGGATACCGGGAGTGGGCCTCTGGCAATGGCCCCGGCAGTGCGGCGTACTCCCCTTCTGATGCTGCTTTTCGGTGCCGGAGAATCGCCGAACCGGCACCGGGCCCAATTTCGACGTCAAACTAGATTCTCTGCCCAGCGGCGGCCACGATTTCAGCATCGGGGTACAGAGAATCCAGCCCCCTGTTCTTCCTTCGAAACTTGTCAAAATAAATAAGCTCACGTTATCCTTAATGTTCATATTGTCCTTCACAGCTGTGACAACAAGCCCTGCTGAGCAGCATCCATTTGTGTCTTTGAACACAGCCAAAATCTCAGTCATCTGCCAA